>NC_136883.1:35323707-35423707 GCF_949152265.1 Phoxinus phoxinus | reverse complement strand
CGTGGCGATTAGAGGCGACGACAACTGTCAGCTTTCGTCACCGCTAGTTCTTTGACGTTGGCTTGGTGTGTCCCGGGCTTTTGCGACCCATTGTAAAGACCTTTCAGGATGCCCATTACTCCAACCTCTAGATACCCACACACTAATGTTCGCTGAAATATTGCCAATGTGACAGCACCTTTGGGGATTTTTTTTACAATAATTTATCACATTGACAGTTTAAAAAGTCAAAATTACAATACATAAAAATGCAATTGAGTGGCATGAGCACAGTATTCTAGCTTCATGCATTCTTTTTTTATCAACACTTGTGGGTAAGTTTCATTAAAAACAGCAACATTTTGGACAAAAAGCTGAGAAAATCGTGTTTTTGTCAAAAACTACGTCCCGATCGGATTCAGAACGATGATCGAAACACAAATGGAGTCGATCGAGTCCATCAACACACTCAAAGCTTCGCAGTCACAATGCTTTAATCGCTTGTTTCTGCTTCTTCTTCTCCTGTGTTTTGATCCGGAGATTTAGTACTCTATAGGAAGACGGGTAATAGCGCCCCCTACCATATAACAATGAAAACACGGATTGCTGGAAATTATCATCAATGGCGGGGAAGCGTTGTCATAAATGACAGAAAATTCTGTCAATGGCAGGGAAAGAGTTAAATAGCAATATAAGATAAAATTGAGGTAACTCTTAAAGAAAAGCACAGGGCTTTGTTTTAAGTTTAGATTCTGACTTCACTTTTAATTTTTTACAATAACACCAAATTGTACAACATTGTATCACCAGGTCCCAGGTGATTCCTGCATATACATTTGCATAGACTTTTTTTCAAATTAATTTACATTAACAAAGTGCATTTCCCCTTATTTGTTTACTGTACGTGTGTGTCTTTATCTATGTGTATGTGTGCAGAGTGTGTATTGTGTATTGTCATCAGCCGTAGAGCAGGTTGATGCAAATAAGCAAAAGAGAGGTGAAAATGTGATGGGGAATTTGCATTATGCAGTCATGTCTAATATCTGGCCTGTCAGAAATAGAATGAAAGGAAGAGAAGGAAATATTTTTATAAAGGGATAAATAGGAAGGACACATTTCTTCCTGGTCTACGAACTTGTAACTGGCTTGAGTGTGTATTCGTGTAGCCCTGATCTCAGTGGTTAGACTTGGTTTGCTTAATGAGATGAGAAGGTCAGTGCGTATGTGTGCAGAGAGAATTGAAAACGAGTGTGTTGAACTGGTCATTGGTTCAGGAGGAAGGGAGAGAGAGCGTTTGGGAGGAGTCTGGACGTTCTAAGAACTCATCGCTACTTCTCTGCAGTCACGACCAACTTCCTGTTCGTGACACTACCGTCACAGACCACAGTGATTCTTGCTGATGCTGTCAGAGACACGATGTCCAAGTCCAAGAAGGAAATATTACTTAACTTACACAGCCAGCAACAGATGTGGATTTTACAGACTGGTAGACTGATGAACAATGTTGTTGTTTTTATTTGTGAGTGACTGATAAAAGAGAGAGCAAAGCAGAGAGACAGAGATGCTTATCAACACTCTCTAACTGTCTCTCTTCCTGTGACATTGACGGCCTGAATAGTAGCATCTACTGTCTCTGTATAGGGCGGCAGATATCAACACACAACCTTACATATACTATAAACATCAACTTACTTGATTTACCGGTAGGGCTTGCAGAGCGCGAACAGTCACACACGTACACGGCCTGTGCAGCAGACTTCAAGTGGAACCCATTGCTCTTGGTCAAAGGCTCCTGGGGTCATAAAAAAAATTAGTTATATAAATAATATTTAATTTAGCACCTGTTGTAAACATACTTGCAGGTTTTCATCTGAACAATTTAAGCCACTAGATAGTGTTGCTTGCTCTGTGCAAAACTCACTGCAAAGGTGCTAAGGTGGTTTCTAGTAGTGCTGTAAAAAGCAGCCATTTTTTTATCCATTCTCATTTTGAAGAACTGATTAATTCCCCTCTGAACCCTTTTTCTTCAGAAAAATCAATCTAATATATGTTTAATAAAAATGTCCCATTAAAATTAATTTGATATATTGTTATTAGCCTATTGATTTTTTATTCTATTTTTTTTTTTTTACATACATTAACATGATTTTGTGTGTGTGTGTGTGTGTGTGTGTGTGTGTGTGTGTGTGTGTGTGTGTGTTCACATAATACTGCCACAAAAGTCACCAAGTGTCATGCCATTTATGAAGCAAAAATGTAAAAAATTCAAAACGTAAAATATTTTTGGTCAGTTCTGACCGAGGCCTCAATCACAAAAGTCGATCTTTCAGTCTATTTTCCGTTGACGAATAAACCACTTAAACACGCGCCTCACATCCAGTACGTCGCAATAAGCTTGGTGCTTTATTACTTCTGATATGAAACAACATCTTAGCTATAAAATTCTGTCAAATCTATTACGAAATTCAAACAATAGCTTTACCGTTTTGGCGCTCTTGATTGTGGCGCTGGCGGAACGTCATACGGCGCCTTCACGAAGCGCACGTGAATGATCATCTCTTCCGCGCTTTATTGCAGTTATACAGCATGAAATAAACATGATTTAGAAGGTATGTTGAAAGATACACTGAAATCCGTATCATGTTCATGTCTCATGTAAGCGCTCAGTGTTTCAATCGCGGATGACATCAATAAGACAGCTTGTAGGCTAAATATAATGTCATAATGTCATCCTCAGAAAAGCCATTCAATGTCTAAAAACTTGTTAGTCTGCTAGAAAAATTTACTTAGGTAGGAGCATTTTGATAAATATATCGACTATATTGCATATTCATTGTATTTCTACTTATCATGTTCTTTAGTTTTGCCATCTTTACCTGATAGGCCACAATTAATCGATATCGAATTGAAATCGCAAGCTTGTGAATCGAATTGATGAATCGAATTGAAAATGCCCATTCCCCTAGTTGCTTGGGTTATTCACTATTTATTCACTAGGTCTTCTGTGGGTTAGAGTGTACTGGCAGGTTGTTAGGGCGTTTCTAAGTGGTTGCTAAGATATTTATAAGTGGTTACTAGCTATAGGGTATTTCTGGATGGCTGCTAAGTTGGTCTGGGTTGTTACTAGGGTGTTTCTAAGTGGTTGCTAATGTGTTCTGTATAGTTGCTCGATTTCTAGTTTGTTTGATTCAAGTGGTTGTCTGGGTGGTTGCAAGACTATTTGGGTGCTTGTTTGGTTGCTAGGGCATTTCTAAGTGTTTGCTTAAGTGTTCGGTGTGGTTACTAGGGCGTTTCTAAGTAGGTATTGGTGTGTTCTGGCTGGTTGGTTGGTTGTTTATATGTTGTTTCTAAGGTGTTCTGCATAGATTTTAAGTTTGCATTCTTTTATTCAAGGTCATGGTGTGGCGTATCAGTCTTTTATTGGTCAAACGTCTTCACGTGATGTAAATTCGAACTTTGGGGTGCAGCGAAATGCTTCTTTGCTTGAGTTAGGCCTAGTGTTTTTCTGTACCCCACATTTGCATGCGTAAGAATGGAAGTCATTGGAACAAAATGTGTAGAATGACCCCCTTTCAGTAGTTGTTGGGGAGTTTTGACTGGTTGTTAGGGCTTTTTTTAAGTGGTTGCTAAGGAGTTCTGGATGGTTGCTAGGGAGTTTCTATGTGGTTGCTTATTGGCCCAAGTCAAAATATCACATGCTCTTCTCACCCTTTAATATGACTCAGTTCTCTCCTACATTGTTTGTCTATGACATTTTTTTATGATGTACTCCATGTGAAACTGTCAGACTTACTAGAAAAGAAACAGGATATTAGAATAAACAAACAATTTAAAGGGATAGTTAACACAAAAATAAAAATTATCCCATAATTTACTCATTCTTAAGCCATCCTAGGTGTACTTTTTTCTTTCAGCCAAACACATTCTGAGTTATATAAAAAAAATACCCTGGCAAGCTTTATAATGGGAGTGAATGGTACCATTTTTTTTAAGCCCAAAAAAAGTGCATCCATCCTTCATAAAAGATATCCATGCGGCTCCAGGGGTTAATAGATGCCTTCTGAAGTGAAGCGACGTGTTTTTGTAAGAAAAATATCCATATTTATAACTTCATAAACTATAATCACTGGCTTCTAACTAATAGCCGGACGCGAGTCTAGTTCCGGCGGAAACATTCACTCCCATTATAATTTGGACGAGCCAGGGTATTTTTTTATATAACTCTGAGTGTCTTTTGCTGAAAGAAGAAAGTCATATACACACCTAGGATGGCTTGAGGGTAAGAAAAGTATGGGATAATTAACATTTTTGGGTGAACTATCCCTTTAAGCCCAAAGCATATTTCAGCGGTCCACATTCCGCGATGGTCCGCGTGAAGTAATTTTCATCATCAGTAGGGTGACGTTTTTTTTGTGACTGCGCAGACTGTGTGCGTACAACATGTGCGAATGATTTGAGGGATTAAAAAAAACAAAGTCCACTAGATAGTGTGCAGGCGCCGGACGTGTTTTCCAAGCTCACGCCCTAAGGAGTATACACTTTAAAAGGCTCGCGAGACGGAGCGGAATGCAGAAAATAAAGTATACAGGGCCTTTAGGTGGCTATACAGTATATTTAGGTGTATGTGCTAATACCTAAGAGGTAGTCTAAGCAAAACAGAACACTTAACACAACATTTCTCACAACCACATCACATATAACCCAAGACACAGCCATTTTAAAAATAAAAATGAACACCATCACTGCTGCGGTTTTCAATGCAGCATTAGAAAACCACAAATGAAGTGTTCAACATCAACAACATATTTAATAATAATATTAAACAAAAGATCTAAATGCTGCTTAGCCTGGTAAAGACAAGTGACCGATGTGATACTATTGTGGTTTGATTGGCGGCTAACGTCTGTTCTGTGAACTGTTGCTATACTATGTTTAGTTTGTTAATGTTTGGGAATTTAGAATAAATGCTTGTGTCTATGTCTCTCTTGTAATGTTGATCAGCATTGGTTTATTTGAATATACCTTTTTTTTTTCACACGTGTTTACAGCAGCAGGAAATCCTGTGCTGTGATAAAGAGCAGAAGACCAGTTCAGAGGAGAATGACTTGCCCGAGTCCTCAGGAGATCAGCCGGGTTCTTCAGAGTCCACCGGCTCACTCTTTCCGCTCTGCCAGCCTGGACGAGCTCATCCTCCGCTGCCTCCACTGCTTCGGTCAGTGTTCGACTCACCTCATCTGTCTGTCGGTGTCAGCTTCACCCTTCATGACAGCCATTTGCATTCAACAGGTTGCTTGTCCTGATGTTTTCATGAAGAAAACATGACCAAATGAGTAGTTAAAGTAGTTCACATTAACACCCGGGTTGAAATTTATATATAATATATACGTCAATTTTTCAATGCTTATCGATACTGAAATATCTGAAACACTTCCAATACTCATTTCCCACAGAATACATGACTCCAGCTGCGCTTTCTTGCTCTCTCATCTCTCCGATTTTGTGCTCACACCCAAGTGTGCGCACATAAAGCCGCCTCTCAGTAGCCTACTAAATTAGTTATTTGTTGCTGCTTATTGCGCTTAAAGAATAATTTAGTTTAAAAAATCATATTAAACTATGTTATTCCCTTAACTAAGACGAGTTGATACACACCTCTCTCGTCTCAGTGCGTGTACTCAATCGCTCTGGCGCGCGGCGACACTTCGATATCACTTAGCTTAGCCCAGTTCATTCATTAGGATCCAAACAGAGATGAAGTTAGAAGCGACCAAACACCTCCACGTTTTCCCTATTTAAATACAGTTACACGAGAGTCACATTACTGTGATGATATTACTGCGCCGAGTCGAAGTGCTCCCAAGTGCTATTCCGCCATACATAGTTATCCATTTTACCCGCTTAGAAAAGCGCCACTTTTATTTTGTGTCACCATACTTGGTCGTGTAACTACTCGTGTAACTGTATTTAAATAGGGAAAACGTGGAGGTGTTTGGTCGCTTCTAACTTCATCTCTGTTTGGATCCTAATGAATGAACTGGGCTATGCTAAGTGCTATCAAAGTGTTGCCGCGCGCCAGAGTGATTGAGTACACGCACTGAGACGAGAGAGGTGTGTATCAACTCGTCTTAGTTAAGGGAATAACATAGTTTAATATGAAAAAACGGTGGAGTGTTCCTTTAAACAGTCAAATACACACACAATAATGTTAAAATGCTAGTCTTGGCAAGTATTCACGTAAACACAGTCAGTTATGTTTTAAGTGAACATAAAAATGTATGTGTAACACTATAATAGATCAGTGTGTCACGTATTAAAGTGACAGCAGCCTAATATACCTACTGCCGAATTATGAGATAATATTAAAAAATATCTATATGGCAGTTTTCCCCCATGGTATCTATGTCAAAATTGTGGCCAGTAAAAATGCTGATTGGCTAGTAACCACTAGCCACAATGGCTGGTGAGAAAAAAAGTTAATGTCAAGTCACTTGTCAGAACAGAAAGTCATATATCTCCCACTTTTCTGGGGTTTTCAGCCCTGTCCCTGGCCTCATGCGCCCATCATTCCCAGTATCCCTGTGCCAGCCAGATTATGTAAGTCTGCCGAGTATTTTGAGGGACAGGGGGACAGCTGATCTTGTCAAAGAGAGAGGGAGAAAGAAAAAGAGAAACAGAGGGAAATCTTTTGGTTTACTAGCATTCAAGGCCTGGGAATGTGTTTGTCCCTCTATGCTAATGAGACAAAGCCTGATTGTGCGCCTCAGTTTCGCAGGCCTGCCCTCTCTCTTGCTCTCTCTATCTTTAGATGTCTCTCCCTCTCTCCCTCAGTTGTTTTTTTCATCATCCCCCTTTATAAAATACACTTTGCATTATTTTTAAGTATTAAACTATAGGGATCCACTATATATTTATACCATATCTGTTATTGGTCAATATTTGAGGTTTTTAATTGCATCAGTATTGGTTGATACTAAATATTTCATGTTTATTTTCCACTTTTTTACCTTTAGATAACCTTTTCCGTCATCTTATTCTCACTGAAGTTGAAAATTAAAAATAATCATCATTTAATAACACTGTTAAAATGTAATCATTAGCAAACCTCAAAATGAATATTCACCTCCACACTGTACATTAAAGTAATATTCACCCTAAAAAGGAACATTTTAAAGAGAATGTAGAATTCAGAAGCACTTGTTATTAGCATAGCAACACCGGTGGCTGTTAAGTGAACTGCAGCTCGCGCTCGTGCACACGTAACATACAAAAGACCCGATTTACTCAATCATGGCAAAGTTATTTTCGTTCTTTGCTTAAAAGTTAAAAGAAGTTGGAAATACCTTTGCAGCGATATACTATAAACGAACATCCACACTGCTGACAGCGACGATTATATGAATATATAAAAATGTGCTGCACGCTTTCCTCTCAATAACAAAATAAACACACAACAAAAACGCCAGCGGTGAGAAAACAGAAGTTAAGAAAGCATCTGATCATAGCGATGTTGATTTGTTTACACCAGCTCTGCAATTCACCGACATCATGACGACAGATGAGGTAATTAAAATGACACTGTTATGAAAGTTTGATTATAAAGTATATTTGAGACTGTATAGATCTGGCTATGCGAGACTATACAGTAGTTTGAATGAATAACATTATAAGCTCTCATTTAATGTGTCATTGAACAGAAGAGAGGAGCGCGTAAACATCACATTGCCCAGCAAAAACATAAAAATCAGTCTACGGGCTTTCATAGACAAACTAGGAAGTCGGAAAAGGTGTCTATTCACACATTGGTAATTAAAAAGCGATTAAATATAGCCATATAGCCCCTTTAATATCGGCCATTTATTGGTCATCGGTCAAAAACATTGAAATAATACTAAACTCGTCCAGAACCACTTCTGCTAAGCATGAATGATTCCTGAAGTCACGTGGGATATTGAGAAGAAGACTTTTATAAGATGTGCGATTTCCAGATTGAATGTGAAATCCAAGCCATGTTTAGAGAGGACAAGGTGGGCTCAATGCCCTGGAAACCATCTTGTTTCTAATTCTAAACATTTTGTTTTGTAGACTCGGAAGGGAAACTGATGAGAGGGACGCAGCTTGTCCATATGACCCTGATGATGCATAACTGGGTCGTACCATCACACATCTTCGCCCATAAGCTGCTTTCTCTATATCCTCCTTCAAGCACCACTGCCATTATTTTACCTCGTCCATCATTCATAGAATAGTCTTGGGTTCAGTCGCAGCCTCACATGGCTCTTAATCCCACTGACAATGAAACAAGAGCTGCCCTGTTTTTGAGGGCGGATTATTTTCACTGAGTGTAAGTGTTTGTAGTCTCGTTCTTCTGTTCTTCCTCCTTGACTTGTTAAAACATATAAGGATTGTCCTGCAGAGAAAAGGGGACAGAGGCGCCCACAAATCTGCCACTTCATCAGGTTGGTGGATCCACAACATTCACACATGCACCTAAAAATCAGTTAATGAATGAAAGGATTGATTGGATTCGTTGTCCTCCGCTTCTTCTGTGTCTGTCTCAGGCAGTGGATGAATCAGTTCCGACTGATGTTTGAGGCGGACCCTCTGTTAGAAGAAGCAATGGGAGATCTCTGGGCTCTGGTCAGGGTTGAAGGAACCGATTCACACTATCAGCTCTTCAATACACCTTACATGTGAGAGTTTTTATATTCGAGATTCAAGTAGCTTTATTGGCATGCCAGAAAATCTTTCGGTCATTGACAGAGCGTTAGTAACCTTACAGGTGAAACTCGACAAATTAGAATGTCGTGCAAAAGTTCATTTATTTCAGTAATTCAACTTAAAAGGTGAAACTAATATATTATATAGACTCATTACATGCAAAGTGAGATATTTCAAGCCTTTATTTGTTATAATTTTGATGATTATGCAGCTTATGAAAACCCCAAATTCAAAATTAGAATATTGTGAAAAGGTTTTCATAAGCTGTAAGCCATAATCATCAAAATTATAACAAATAAAGGCTTGAAATATCTCACTTTGCATGTAATGAGTCTATATAATATATTAGTTTCACCTTTTAAGTTGAATTACTGAAATAAATGAACTTTTGCACGATATTCGAGTTTCACCTGTACATCTACTGTAAGTGAAAACATTTTTTTGATAGTTTTGATTTGTTTAGACACTACGTAATTCAACTTGTGTAATTTTATAGTATTGCTTACTGTACTATAGTTTATATGTGACGAGCTTCGTAACAGTATAAGTCATTTGTTTCAGTATAACTCTTTGTTTCTGACTACATTCTTGTCTTCACCAGTCTGATTTGTGACGATCTATTTGGTTTCTGTCTGTCCATCACTATGTCTGAAAGCAGTAATCCTCCAGTGAATGTTTCCCAGACTCCCTCTCCCTCTGTGAAGAAAAGGAAGGTTTCGCTGCTGTTTGACCACATGGAACCAGATGAGATGGCCGAACACCTCAGCTACTTGGAGTTCAAAAACTTCTGCAACGTCTCAGTAAGTCACCCTGAAGGCTTATGACAGTATCTCTCACATCTGACCAGATGTTGCAGGCAAAGCTAGAGTTTATGTGACAGTCTAACCTCAGTATAATGCTGAAGTGACGGCACAGACTTACGCTGACTAATAAAGCAACCATAATCACACCCGTTGCACTCATACCAGGACATGTCATATCATATCAGAGGATCGTTATGTCTTGTCGATCACATTCGTGAGTGCTCGCCACATCTGCATTCAGCTGAGACTGTTGTTGTGTGTCACGTTAGTTTCTGGACTACCGCAGTTACGTGGTTCACGGCTCAGTGAGGGATAATCCGGCGCTCGAGCGCTCTGTCATGCTCTGCAACGGAGTCTCCCAGTGGGTCCAGCTCATGATCCTCAACAGACACACCCCACAGCAGCGAGCAGAGGTCTTCACCAAGTTCATTCATGTAGCACAGGTAATTACATACAAACACACACACACACATTCAGTCGAGCGCAACGGTAGGCTTCCCCAAATGCAAGTCACATTAATTTTCTCCTGAGAAATTGAATTTTAGCAATGAAATATAAACACTTCAAGACACCTACAATAGAATCAGAGGTTGTTCAATAAATTATGGTATATGATTATTTAGAATATTTTTTTAAAAAGCAGGTGCACTAGTCAAATTCTCAATAAAGATCTACACTACCCATAATCCTGGAGAGGAAGCGATATGATGTGGCAACAAAGATCTGATTACTTTGATATATATATTTAAATTATTAATATGAATTATTAACTAACTATATATATATACTGTATATGTGTGTGTGTGTGTCCAATTGATTAATTGTATCTAACATAAAAGTTAGTGTTTATATAATACATTGTGTGTATATATGTTTTATATTTATATATAAAATATATGCATGTGTATATATACATATACACACACACACACACACATATATCCATATACATGCATACATATATGCATGTGTGTACACATATAATATTTATATTATATATATATACATATATTATATACACACAAATATATGTTAGATGCTATTCATCGATTTAACAGCACTAATATAGATATTTATAGCACTAATATTTTTTATAAAATGTCTGTAGTCTATACTTACAATGAATTACCTATAATTAATAGTTTAAATAATCACCACACAGTATCAGTCAAATCAGTATATAATCAATAATTGCTGTTTTGATTACATCCAAGCCAGTGCTTTATGGAATTTGTAGTTCATACGCAATATTTTACTTATTTTATAGTATATTTAGCTTCTAATCAAAGTTTGTACCGTTGTGATTATTTTGGCTTTAAACCTTTTATTGAAGAATGTTTAAAAACAGTACTCTTTGGAGAAAATGAATTGGAGAAACACACCTGGAAACCAATTGTGTGAGCACTGAGCAGTCACTGTTGTGTTCTGTTGTGGATCTGAAAATGAAAGAATTGTACATGTTGAAATATGTATGTTTCAGAAGTCTGGAACAGTACGTCTGTAACTTTCCATCAAGACACTGACGTAAAATGTTCTGTAGAGAGCATGACAAAACATGTGGTTTATCTCCGACCCTGCGGCAATTCGTTTTTTAGGTTGCCTGTGATATGTGTCCGTGAGATGTCTGACTCATCGTAAAACATTTTACAACATGACACTGTACACTGAAATTTTTGGGATTACAAAATTTTAATTCATCATATCGGTCGGTTGATGAGTGACATCTATCAGGATAAGCCTATAAGAAAGCTCACTTTGAGGATGCCTGAGCATTTCATGTATTGGTTCAGAGGAAATGATTACATCATATGTGCTTTGTGTGCTGGCCTATATAACCACACAAACATAATGTACGTACAAGACAACCCAAAAGAAAACACCTAATGCAAATGCGTCAGTGAGGAAATACCGGTATAAGTCTGCCACTCGAGAGTAATGTTCCTGTATTGGGAAATGATTTGGGAGAACTGTTGCATAACTGTCGCTCTCGAGTGCTTTTTTACAGGAAAGAGGATGTAAGTGTTGCCATGCATCGAGAGAATGTAATGCTACGATTCACGGCATTTCTCTTGTCTGTCCCCCTGTTTGAGCAGAAGCTGAGAGCTCTACAGAACTTCAATACTCTGATGGCGGTGATAGGAGGCCTGTGTCATAGTTCAATCTCTCGTCTTAAAGATACAGCCAGCCTGCTGTCCTCTGATGTCACAAAGGTCAGTCTGTCTGACCCCTAGGTTTACTAGCCACATCCCCTTTACTCACACGCAACTATTCTTACAAGGGCTTAACAAATTGCCTGATCTTAAGTCATTGATCTGTGTATTGATTCTTTGATTAGTTAGAAACAATCTCTACAAACAGCGACCATAAGTCAATCATTTTCATTGTTTTCAGTGTTTAATATTAGTTTAGTTGTATGCAGGTCTAGTGGAGCCAAATCCACAGAAATCTAGGTTTCCCTCCAAATTCAGTGCAAAAATGATTGCAGATTCTTTGTGGGCCCATCTTACTGAAGGATTCAGGCTCCTTACGTAAATATTTTAGTTGTTGTCCTATTTTGGAAGGACAGTTGAAATAACAATATTGCTGTTTTGCTCTTGTGTAAGGTACAGGACAGCGCAGGTTGCTTTAGGTTGAACTGTTTCTGCGAGCAGGGTACTATACATCTCTGAATACCTTTATTCAGCAAGGATGCATGAAATTAATCAACATACATTTATAATATTACAATTTCTATTTCAAATAAATGCTGTTCTTTTGAACTTTCTGTTCATCAAAAATTCCATAAATCATGGTTTAAATTAAATTAATATTTAAAATATAGCAAAATTGTAATTATATTTCACAATATGACTGTTTTAATACATTTCTGATATGCAGCATGAGATAACATTAAAAATCTTTTGAAATCCAAACTTTTGAAATGTAGTGTACATTGTGCTTATATTAATTTATACAACTTGAAATGTAAAAAAATTTATTAGTGTATGTTGAAATAAACAGATTAATAAATTATGTAATTACAAAGGTGCAGTAAGCGATTTCTGAAACACTGTTGAAATTGGATTGGACTGAGCAGCACAACACACTTATACCCAATCAGCAGTAGGGGGCGTGTCCACTCATGAAAGGGGAGGAGAGAGTGAACCAATCAGCAGTAGGGGGCGTGTCCACTCATCATGGGGAGGAGAGAGTTAACCATTCAGCAGTAGGGGGCGTGTCCACTCATCATGGGGGAGGAGAGAGTTAACCAATCAGCAGTAGGGGGCGTGTCCACTCATGAAAGGGGAGGAGAGAGTGAACCAATCAGCAGTAGGGGGCGTGTCCACTCATCATGGGGAGGAGAGAGTTGACCATTCAGCAGTAGGGGGCGTGTCCACTCATCATGGGGGAGGAGAGAGTTAACCAATCAGCAGTAGGGGGCGTGTCCACTCATCATGGGGGAGGAGAGAGTTAACCAATGAGCAGTAGGGGGCGTGTCCACTCATCATGGGGGAGGAGAGAGTGAGTGAGCAAGAAGGAGATTTGAAGAATCACTGTAGAAAGAGAGATGGCCGAGAGACATTACAAATACAAAAGAGAAAATCTCAGAGGACTATCACAGGAAACAGAAGGGTTATGATCAGCCAAGAGCTTTAGGACCCGCGGTAATATTAAAAAAGCTTTCCAGCGCTGGAGAGACCTAAGCAGGAAGGCCTGAGGTTGCGTTGTTTCTGCTCCATAAAAGAGTAACATTGGTTTTGCCACGTTTCACAGAACCAAGATATGTTATTGTAATGTTAGGTATAGTAACAGGACAGTTTTGAGTGTCATTGTTTGTCTGGAGCTGCTGGAAACTAACAACCAACTCTTGCTTATATATACTCTGTGTACCCGTACTCTGTTTATTTTTTGTTTTTCCTTGTCGTTCAGCATTATTTAGCTTGGCAGCTATGATAAAGAGTCATCCACTCTTTTATTGTGTGTTCATGTATTTTGGGGGCGGAGCAATGAAGGGAGGGGGGTGTTTGTTTGGGTTGATTTAAAATATCAACAGTGTTTCTCAGAAATCACTTACTGCACCTTTAACTAATATTAAAAAAGCTATCTTTTTTAAAACTAAATGAGATGTAACTTCTCAGAAAGGCTCAATACCTGTTATTTTCCCTTTCCCCCCAGACTCTCAGTGAGCTCACAGAGCTGCTGTCATCCTACAGCAACTATTCAAACTACAGGCGGGTGTACAGCGAATGCACTGGATTCAAGGTGCCCATCTTGGGTGTTCATCTCAAAGATCTAATCTCGCTCAACGAGGCGTTGCCAGACTACCTTGAGGACGATAAGATCAACTTGGGGAAACTGCAGCATTTATACAGCAACATTAGCGACTTGTTGGCCATCCATGACTGCACCCCACCGTTTGAGTCCAACAAAGACCTGCTGCACCTGCTAACGGTGAGACAGGGGAAATGGTGGTTTGAAAGTGATTTATTAACAACAAATCCATTTATACTGGAAAGCCTCTCTTCTCGGAAGTGTTTGTTGTGCCTCATGCATGCTGTGGGGTGTAAATACCTGACCAGGCCCGACCAGTACATGGAATAATTGTCTATTTAGAAGCATGTAAACATGTCTTTATTTGATTTCCATAGAGAACCTGCATCTATTTATAAGCCTAAATTAGTATTTTTAACATCTCGCCGGGCAGCCCTCATCTTTGTGGTTATGTTCGGCTGTTTGTGTGTGATACTCAGAGATGTGGATTGCAAACAGTAGGCGTCCTCTCATGTGTAACGGTTCTGCCCCACCTTGCCCACAGCTCTCGCTAGACTTGTGTTACACGGAGGATGAGATATACGAGCTCTCCTACGCAAAGGAACCCAAGAACCCCAAAATTCAGGTGAGGCCCTCAAAACAAACATTGCCTTGCTATCTGGCTATTGCTCATACTTAGGATTCAGGATTCAATCAAACACCTAACACAAGATATTAATGTCAATGACATGGTTCTCATTCTTATATATTTCTTAAATATTAATGTATTTAAATGTTTTAATTTATAGATACAATCTACAATCTATCTATCCTTCGAATATCCATCTATCTATCTATCTATCATCCATCCATGTATCTTCTATCTATCTTCTATCCATCCATCTAAATGTTTTGAAAAAAATAAAAAAATAAATGCAATTTTTTGCAATTTATACATTAAAATGTTCACAGGTAATTATACTCCTACTGTCATTGACACCAGTTACTAATGACTAGTTTGCAATCAAGTTGGACTTGCAAAAGAGCTAAAAAAGGTCACAAATGGCATCACAAGTTTTGAAAAAGCTACTACAAATTCAGTAATTTTGGGTCACAATAATCTTAAAAGTTCTTGGGAGTTTTGCAAACAACCGCAGGCGAAAAATGCCATACATGGTCCATCATATCATAGAGAATTGGAGGTGTGCTCTTTTGACATGGCTCAGTAAGAAACCAGCAATAACACTATAAACCACATGGAAACACCCTGAAACCCGCTCAGAGCGCCTTAGCAACCACATAGCAACACCCTGGGCTTTATTATTTATTATCACTCTTCAGAAAGTATGAAAATGTAGTTCTCTAACATCTTAAAAAGACTGCATACACTAACTTTGACATGCATTACATATTAGACATATGGACTGATAGCCACGACTTAAGGTGATGATACACAGGGCAACTTTTTGAGAAATGTTGCCGTCAGCGGGCAACCAGATGAGACACAGGGCCCACGATCGATCTAAATGATCCAGATAGAAATGTATTGCCCATTTTCAATGAGAAAGTGCCCAAGCAACAAGATTACCCAGCAACATTGCTCAAAAAGTTGCCCTGTGTATCATCACCTTTATGCTAGTGTTTTCATATTGTCTGACCTTGTATGTGACCCGTTTATAGACAGGGAGTATCCCGTTCTGATGTGTGGGTACAGGACTCGGCGCACTCCTCTTTGTGCAAACACTTCAAAGAAAACCACAAAAAAGACACATTGCTGAAAGACGCGCGATCGCTATCTTCCTTGCTTTCTGTGTGGGTGTTGTTACGTACAAGCTTTGTTTGATTATTTCCTATAAAGCCTCTGTCTGTGACAGCATTCGCATTTTACGGTACAAATAAAACGGCTTTGTTTGTATAACGTTTTCCAACGTTGCTGATCTTATGAGCGCTGGTGTCATGTGAGTGTCAAAACAAAACGGTCAGGTCTGTAAAGTAACCACACTTGTTCTGCAGCCCGTAGCTCCAGTGAAGCCCCCAGTGGTTGCAGAGTGGGGTTCGGGACTGACTCCACGCCTGGATCCCGCAACCATCTCCAAACACGTTAAGCAGATGGTGGATGTAAGTGAGAAACGTGCTTATTCCCACTCTTATAGGGCCAGTTCCTTACTGTGACAGAGTGACAGGTTCCTGGCCGTCCACTCTCACTTCCTTAATAGCGTGCAAGACCAAATGTCACAAACAGATTTCAGATGTCAGTCTCTCGCTTTCAAGATAACAATGATTGCGTTGCCCCCTACAGTCCATCATGAAGAACTATGATTTGAACATGGACGGCTACATTTCTCTGGAGGACTTTGAGAAGATTGCTGCAAATTTCCCCTTCTCCTTCTGCACACACGAGAGCGATAGGTACGAGGCCTTCTACACTCTGATAGACGCAACCCCCAAAAACACACAAGAAATGAACAAACACTTATTTTCGTCCAAAGTTTTTAAAAATGTTTTAGAAAGGAGTATCTAAAAATCACCATGGCTACTGTACATATATTTGATTTAAAATACAGTAAACAATATCCATTTAATATTCCAAACTGTTTATTCCTGTGATGCAAAGCTGGATTTTCAGTGTTATTACTCCAGTCTTCTGTGTCACATGATCCTTCAGAAATCATTCTAAAATATTTTTTGATTGATTTGAAATAGAAATATTTTGTAACATTATAAAACTTTTGATCAATTCATCTTAATTGCTATATATATATATATGACCCTGGACCACAAAACCAGACACATGGGTCAATTTTCTGAAATTGAGATTTATACATCATATGAAAGCTGAATAAATAAGCTTTTTATTGATGTATGGTTTGTTATGATAGGACAGTATTTGGCCGAGATACTATTTGAAAATCTGGAATCTGAGGGTGCAAAAAAATCGAAACATTGAGAAAATCTCCTTTAAAGTTGTGCATTTATGTTCACGATTGTGCTGCACTCACTCACAAAAATAAATGTTTTATATATTTACGGTTGGAAATTTACAAAATATCTTCATGGAACATGATCTTTACTTAATATCCTAATGATTTTTGGCATAAAAGAAAAATGGATAATTTTGACCCATATAATGTATTGTTGGCTATTGCCACAAATATACCCTGATATACACAGATATACCCAAATATAGGCCTGATTGACTCATGTGTACAATTCATTAAATTAATCAAACCTCTGTCCTTTATTTTTCAGAGAAGGAGAGATCAGTAGAGAGGAAATCACTTCATATTTCATACGTGGGATGTCAGTGTGTGCTAAGCTCGGCTTCAACCTCCACAACTTCCACGAGACCACGTTCAAAAGGCCCACGTTCTGTGACTCCTGCGGAGGATTTGTGAGTGTTTAAACTGAGGACCATTGCATTTGTGGAGCTCAGCTCTTACCTCCTCATCTAACTCTATCTCCCTCTATTCTCCAATAGTTATGGGGAGTCATAAAGCAAGGCTACCACTGCAAAGGTTAGAACACGATAATCAACCAGTGTCCTATAGATTAGCACATCAGCACCATTTTAACCCTGCTCTTTCTTTCAGACTGTGGAGTAAACTGTCATAAGCACTGTAAGGATGTGGTGGGAATGGAGTGTATGAAGAGGTTCCAGGTGACCAGCAGCTCTTGTCCCAGCACCCCAGGCCCCATCTCAGGCCACCACACTAAGGGCAACAGCTGGAGTGAGTTTTCTTATGCCAATCATGATACTGTATACAGTAAGGGGCTGTTTACATGTTTACACCTGGCCACTTCATGCGTCATCTGATTTATCAAAACGACTCCATTTACACCTGGTCACAAATGTGTTTTTGTAAAACGGATATAAATCCGATCTTCAATTCCCGCGCTATATGCAGATTTAATGTAGTTCACGTCACCGAAAGCATCAGATACTGTATGAGCTACAGTACATTTGATCAGCTAAAATGTCAAAATCAAAGAGCAATAAGAGAGAGCGGCAACAGCCCTGGTAAGATCATTTCGGTTCTCTACTTTTAATGAAGATGATTGTGGTTTAAGTGTCTGTGACTTACTTTCACTTTCACTTGCGATAGTTTGCACGTTGGCTTGATGAATAGATGCTCATCTCGGCGATGTGTGTTGCAGTAGCGCCGTCATATCTGACTATAACATGACATATGGCCTATAATACGGTCTCACACGTTTATTATTTTGCATTTTTGGGAGGAGTAAAATGTACATATGTGGTTTCAACAACCAGATGCATTTACACTTGTCCAGTTTCGTCTGGAACGCGTCCTAGATCTCCTCCTGACGTGGTTTGAGCGATCGGATTTAAATCCGTCTCGAATGCGTTTCGGAGGGCATTTACACCTGGTCGTTTCACGATTCGATCACAGAAAACGCATGAAGTGGCCAGGTGTAAACCGCCCCGGTCAATATCGCAAAATAACCCCCATCAGGCTGATCATGGCATAGAGGGACTTTGTACTATCCTGAAGAGGTTTATTTTTGCAATAATGACCTTTTGCAATTGTACACTATGCCATTTTTGAAAGATTATCACATAAATCAGTTAAATGGATATGAAATATTGAATTGAGAATTATATTATAATGCAAGAAGAAAGAGACCATGGTGTGATCATGAAACTAGCATAGCTAAGAGGAAGGAAAACCAACACTCTCATTGCAGTTCCTAACTATCTTATTTGTTTATAACTATTTTTAACAGAACTATTTTTTGTGTATTTTATGTATTTATAAAATAATAAATTTGTATTATTATTTTATTTGTATAATCTGTTTACGCCGCACTCAGATACAGTAGGTTTATGGGTAGACCTTCATGCTTGCTTGATTGTAAAATATTTACATATATACACGAATCCCATCATACGAAATCTCGAAATACGAAATGGTCGCCAGGAATATTTGTGTGTTAATTATATTGTTTGTTAATATATTTTACCAGTCATTATTAAAAAAAGATATTTGACTGCATAACAGAATTTAAAGTATTCCAGAACACCTTGTATTAAAGGTGCACTGTGTAATATTTAGGAGGATCTGTTGGCAGAAATGCAATATGTAATATGTATGCAATATATTTGCAGTGGTGTATATAGACATTACATAATGAACCGTTATGTTTTTATTACCTTAGAATGAGCAGTTTCTGTCTACATACACCGCGGGTCTCCTTACATGTCAAGTCGCCATTTTGCGCCGTCATATTTCTACAGTGGCCCTTAACGGACAAACGCGTTTCATTACTATGTTGTTCTTCATGCAAAGAAACTGGCTAAAGTCAGCAAATAAAACACATGATCAACAAGTAACAACAATAATATTCACAATAACATTTTGTTTTACTGAATAATGAAGTAAACATAATTTCTTAATCTTTGTAAAGAATTGCTTAACTGGCTACTCTCTGCTCTCTCAGACGACGACATCTTTTCCTGTTGGCCACCGTAACTTCTGTTGGTTGCAATTCGCAACCTCACCACTAGATGAAAATTCACACACTGCACCTTTAAGCTAATGCACGTTTAAAAACCCTATGAATTAGCGTGATGAACCTTGGCTGAATGTGAATAGCATAATTCCCTTACTATTTAATAATAAGTACAATAGTATGTTACCATTCATGAAACTATTTAATGGGTATTTTAAGCATACAAAGATGCAGCAAAAATAGTAACAGCGGTATGCTATTTTAAAATGAACCAGGTATCCCCCCCCCCCCCCCCCCCCCAAACAGGAAGTTTGGTCAGGACATGTATAGAATAGCCAGTCCCTTTTTATTTTTAAAGTCAGCATGAAAAATGTAAATTCAATGTATTTTCTGAATGCATCATATTAATCTTATTGTGAGTGATTCATCCATGTGTATGTTTTATTTTGAAATGTCTTAATATTTTGGTGAAATGACTCTCTGGTGACGTGTCAAACATCATTTAGTCCGCTTAAACCTTTCTTAAATTCAACCTCAAGCTAACATTCAGATCTGCCTCCATCCAATGCACATTACACTTACCTGTACGTCAATACTTGTGTTACTTTTTCAACAGGCATCACCAACTTTCAGTTAGGTGTTAATTTCACATTCAAAATGCACTAAAGCTGTCATTCTTCCATAACACTAGCAAAGATTGTCACATGCATCAATGCAACTGCTTTGTGCTCACTGTGTGAAGCGTTTTGAAAAACCGACCCAAGTATCGAGAAATGTGTCCTAGTGATTGAAAAACTAATGGCATAGACATGAACTTTAAATTGCTGCCTGCTAGTTGTAAATAGTATTGAGGTGTTATAATTCTAGAAACTGTTTGATAAGACATTTGTGTAGTGCAGAATGAGTCATCAGTATATTCTTGATCTGTTTTCCTGGAAGAGCAAGACTAAAATTGAAACGTTGTATATCTGCTAAAAGTAAATTCATGTCAACGTCTATGAGTACACTAGCATACAGCTAACTTCAAAGCTAATACACATGGATTAAGAGCCACAGAAATCCTTTAAGTCTTCATAAAACGGAAGCTGTGACGGTATTGTCTTCCCTATTGTGATGTAAAACATCTCCTCGAGAAAAAAAAAGTACAGCGGGACTGATCGGATGGTTGTAGGGCTGGGCGATATGGCTGAAAACTGTATCACGATATAAGCGTTTCATATCGGTCGATATCGATAATTATTTAGATTTTTTATTACCTATTTAAAATAAGGAGCAGGAGAAAAATATATTACATTTAAAAAATATATATTTTAAACGTAACCTTCCTGTGATTATAATCCCCTCAGTTATAAATGTCGACACAACCATGTCTGTGCTCCAAAGGGTGAGCGCGGCTAAAGTGGTAAAACAAGTTTGTGGTATTACCAGTCGGGGACGACAGTCTTGCATAATTTGCAGATGATGCAGCGTCACGTTGCGCAACGCCTCGTATTTAAAGGGTAACTAAACCCCTGGTCAGAGCCTGACTCCACCCACTGGCAATATTTGAAAAATGCTGGAAAAGTGGGCAGAGCCCAGTGGAGGGGGGCGTGCACCTGAGACGTGTCTCTCTGGCCCTGTCCCAAATGGCACACTCCGGACTTGTGGACTTCCTCAGAGTCCACACTTTGGTGACGTCATGTAGTGCAGACCTATAGGGCCCTTGGTGCGAGTCCACGAGGGCGCATTGAGAGGTATTTTTGGGACAGACACGATCGCCACGCCGGAAATAGGAAGACGGTCCGGTTGTTGTTTAAATATTATATTTCTACATTTACATATGACTCAGTAAAGCCCTGACATTCGGTTATATTTATTTAATTAAGCATAATGCGATCGTAGCCTATTATTCAGTGCGCTATTTATGTTTATATTAAATATAAATATATATTTATATTTATGTTTGAGACATCAACCACTGGTTGATGACCATAATGTTTGTATAAACTGTAGGTAATAACTGGCAAAATGTACACATAGGTTATAAAAATAATGATATTTACACTTAAATATTTTCTTCTCATCCATGTTAACATGAGTCAAAGCTCCTCCCATTCGTTGTCTGATTGGCCTTTCGCAAATTCGCAAGGATTCCTGGGTAGTTAAAGTGCGTGAAGCCTGCATCCATGCGGGCTTCGCGGAAGACCGCTTCAAGGGTACAAAGGGGGCGCTGCTGAGCACACTTCAGAGCGTTAACATGATGAATGGGACGGCCTACGGACTCGTAGACTCAGCGAGCACGCGCAATTTAAGTCCACGAGACCGAAAGTCCACATCAAGTGCGCCATTTGGGACAGGGCCTCTGTAGGCAAGGGCGGGGTTAGCTGGTACCCTCTTACATCACATTGTACCACAACTGCCAATAGGAAAATTCAACTGCAGTAGCCACCGTTCAACCTGAAGAGGGCAGCACTCAGATGTTTTTACACCATATAGTGTAGAATTTAAACACTTTATACCCAAATGTCAAAAAAATTACTTGAATCAATGAACAGCATTAATAAAGCCCCAGTCTTACAGATCATTAACTAAAAAAAGTTGTTTTAGGGTTTAGTTACCCTTTAAAATTCGAACGCATTATTCTCTATGAGTGTACACCATAGACTGTAAAGGTGTACACACACCGCCATTCAGCGTCGGTCCGCGGTGCCCAGAAACGGCTCAGGACCTTGTTCAAAATCCTGCCGCGCCACAGAGCGCCATTTACATAGTTTAATATTAAATTGAAATTTATTTGTCTCAAATTAACTAAATGTATACTGACTTCACCCTGTGCTGCAATATACATTTAGCTTTACAACGATTTTACTTAGCAACGATTGTATTTAACTGTAGTATAGTACAATCATAACATAGTACATATATGATCTTAATTCCATAATGTCCTTAAACATAACAATATTGCTGGCCATAAACTGAGATAGTGCGTGTCCGGTGTGTGATACCTCGAGTTGTTTAGCGCGTCACTCCCTATGGTCATTCCTTACGTTGCTAGGTTACCAGAGAGTGAGTGCCTTTGTTCATGCAACCAAACTTGCTTCGCAACCTCTGGTTTCTTCCGACGAAGATTATTATTTTTTTTATCTAACGTTATATCGAACGCATTTTTTATTGATATCGATTACGTGTCTATCGCGATACATATCGTTATCGTTTTATCGCCCAGCCCTAGTTTTTAGTCATGCGTAGCCAGATCTTCAGACTGACGGCAGAAGGTCTGGACTTTTTTTAAATTTCAATATTAAATTGAAATTTATTTGTCTCAAATTAACTAAATGTATACTGACTTCACCCTGTGCTGCAATATACATTTAGCTTTACAACGATTTTACTTAGCAACGATTGTATTTAATTGTAGTATAGTACAATCATAACATAGTACATATATGATCTTAATTCCATAATGTCCTTAAACATAACAATATTGCTGGCCATAAACTGAGATAGTGCGCGTCCGGTGTGTGATACCTCGAGTTGTTCATATATGTACAATGTTAATAGTACAAAACAAGTCTGTGACTGATGCTATGCAAAAGGAGTTTATAGCTACTGCTAATTTTCAACTCCAGTCCATGGTTGGGCCTTTACACTACAACATTTACTATTTCATCTTAAAAACATATCTACAGACACACCATATAAATCACTTACATACACAAACCAGCTAACTACAAATGGGTATGGGCGTTTTATTGTCCAACGACATGTAAATCAGTTCGTTCTGTTTCGCGTCATGTTTAGGAGCGTGAAAATGTAATGTCGATATCCCTACAATAACAATTTATAAATTACAATTTAAAAGTCTTTGCCATGAATTTACATACTTTTGAAAATCCAGTGTTTAGTTGACCCTGATAAGCGTTGTAAACACAACAGCGTTCTTTTTCCATGAGGGGGTTTGGCATCACGGTGGCTTTGTTTCCAGGCGTACCGTTAAAGAACGCGACACATGCGTCTCCTGCTAATCCTGTAGAATTCAACCAATCAGATCACGACTTCAAAAATGCTGGATTGTTTCCAGTTAAGTGTGCCGTATGCATCAGACGTTCAGCCAGCGGTCCGTGGGCGTCACGTCTTGTGGTTTTCTGTTGCTGTGATCTCATGTGAGTGACAGGTCGTCCCGTCCTTGCGTCACTAAACATGCCATACGAGAAGACATGTTACAAGAGTGAGGGGATGTCAGCTATTTCGCATGGATGAATAATTTAGAACAAACAAAAAAATGGTCAATTTTGACTTCATGGTTGCCAGATGACTTATTGGCTCTGTTTTCCGGCCAGGTTCTGAAGAGGAAGCATTTGTCTTTCCTAATGGAAGCCGATCTGAAAGCTCCAAGGGCCAAACTTCATCAGACAGCGACGCCGAGGGGGCCACACTATCCGACAGGTCCACTCAGACAGACCCAGGAGTTTGGACGCCGGTGGCCAAGCGGAAAGATCGCCTTCATTCCCAGAAACAACACCCCCCCCTTGAAAAGGTATTGCCCTGAAGCACACAATGTTTTTTTTGTCTTGCATTCCTCACAGCAAACATAGAGGATGTTTTCAAAATTGATTGCATAGAAAGTTAAGTTCGGTCAGTGAGACTGGTTAGCATACACATCTTGAGACTAACGTTACCTGCCTTATCATCCCAGAGTGCCACTCTACCAGCAAGGGTGCGAGGTTCATCTGCCCCTAGTTCTCTCCTACAGGAGAAAATGGATGAACTGAAGCTGAACAAAGATAAACGAAAGGAACCAGACTGAAGTAGTCTGTGCAAATGGCCGTTTGTTTGTGTGTGTGGTGGAAGTGTTAAATACACTGGACAGAACAGACTGAAGAACATGTCCTCATCTTTCTCGCCAACTGTCTTGTTCTATTGTCTTCAACAGATTGTTCATGACGTTCATTAAATGTGATGAAATTCTACCCGGAAGGGATTTTATTTAAGGAATTACAGATGGTCCGCTTCGTCAGGGCTCTTTGAAACCCTGCCGGTGGATCCGTACAGTAAGAACTCTCTATGCACCAGCGTCAACTGCCAGCGAGGGCCGGTTAAATGGACCTCGCATCTCCACAAGTACTCAAAAGTGGACTGCACATCATCAACCTCACTACCACTCGTCTTTGAACGAGACCGACGGACTTTCTCGCCTTTCGCCGCGAAGTGCGAGGTGCTTTCTGCAAGCACAAACATCTACTGCCTTAATATTCACACTGATGAAAAAATGACCAACTGTATTGGACTTGAACAGGAAGAATGTGATTTCGGTGCTGATATAACACCCAGAATGCATCACTGTGCCTTATGTAATGAACAATTCACTGCGGATACAACAAAGGGTATTATATCACTGTTTATATCAGACAATGGTCCTGTCTCAATTCAAAAATGATCACAATCTACTTCATTAGTGATCGTGTCCATCTGGCGTATGGAAAAAGAGCGGGAGTGACATTAAGGGTCAATTAAAACGAACACTGTGGACCACTTTTGATTGTTTTTCTAACATGTTTCCTGTTAGATCATCTCCAACTTGAATGTCTGTTTTACTAAATCTTGAATTTAGGCTATAGATTTTTATTTATTGAGGAATGATAACTCTTAAGTATTTTCCATGATAAAGCACTGCCTGATGTGACTGAAATAAAAATGGCCGAAATGTGTTTTTTGTCCCATACGAATGAACGCTGGTTTCATTAAATTCTACATGTTGTGAGTGTGACAACACTTCATGTTTGAGTTTTAAACCATCAAGCAGAGCCACGGTAGTGTTTTACAATTTAATTGTCAAAGCAAAAATTGGTTTGGACAGGACAGAACAAATCACGTCCACGAAGAACACTAAACAGTTCAGAAATAAATGCGGTAGTTTCTCAGCCAGGATAGTTATGAACACTTAAAATTGGCTTGCGTTTTCTATTATCAAGAAGAGAAGTTATCAAACACAAAACTCTTCATCTTCCCATCTGCGATGCCAATGAGTATCTAAAACATTGAACTACAATTTAAACAAAAAAACTTTTTTTTTTTACACTCACGTCTCGTTAAATTAAGACTTATAATAGTTATATGAAAAGCAGCATTCCAAATTAAGTGGAATTTAGGCAAATCAAAACTTTGTTCAGTGTTGAAGAAGCATTTCAGTTTCTACACCTGCAGGCTGGTTCTGGTACTACAACATGAAGCACCTTCCAAATATAATATCATCTTTCACATATACTAGAAATCAGTCATATTACAATCCTTTATTTCAACCTCAGGGGTTTGATTGTATCTTGTCTGTTCATATCAGTGAATTTTATACGGAGTCATTTAGTTCCAAACAATCGTTGACTGACTTCTAACAGTCTTGGAAATGAATGTGTAAATGGTATGAAAGAGAAAATTAAATGATGTGGACGGACGTGTTTTAATAAGAGAAGCGTGGCATGGTGTGTGTATACGTGGTGTGATTACAGAGGAGCGTTGTTCCTGTTCACTGTGAGCCCTGCTGTCCAGAGTAGTTCCCATATTGACTGTAGTACTGGTTCCACTGGCTCTGATTCTGGTAATACTGCTGCCACTGCTGCGCATACTGGAGAAAAACATCATGCTTCAATGAAACGACAACTTTACAACAAGCTTTAGGAACTTATTTTCCAGATGACAACATGTGACGTCGTACTCAAAGCCTTTCACGTCCTCACTCTTAGTTGAAATCTCGTAATTGCGAGTGAACGCACCTATGGTTTTACACTTCAATCATCTGATCTAATAATGACAATTGTGTTTAAATGTAATAAGACCTAAAATTATTAAAATATTAAGGAATGTAAAAAAAAAAAAAAAAACTCAATTAACAGCTCTATTAATAACTCTATTAAAGGTAGGGTAGGTCAAAATTGTCTAAAAAAACTTTTATTCAAATTTGTTTAAACTGTCTTTATATACCAATACATAATTAAAATGCAAGTACTCTGAAATAGAGAGTATAAAAAACTGAGTGACTCTAGTGTATTTAATCTTTAATAAACACAGCTCATTAATTCCATTCACTCCCACCTAAAAACGGGTGCGCGACTGCGCGCAGAGCCAGTAATAGCGGTGGTAGTCATGGCGACGGAGAGTGACAGTCGCGCAAGCCAATCACTTGTTTCGTCCCGGTAGGATTTAATGAGCTGTGTTTTTTGAAGATTAAATACACTATAGTCACTCAATTTTTATACTCTCTTTTTCAAAGTACTTACATTTTAATTATGTATTGGTATATAAAGACAGTTTAAGCCAATTTGAAAAAAAGTTCTTTAGACAATTCTTACCTACACAACCTTTAATGTGGCATGCAGACTAATTTGAAACACTCAATCAGTTTATAATAATAAAGAATAGAAAATGCATTTACAGTAATGCACTTTCAATCTAAGGGGCTGTTTACACCATTTTTAACTAAAAAAGGCTAACTTTTTATGTGCTTTGGCTGTTCATTTACATGACAATAGTGTTTGCGGGCCTGAAAATGCAAAGTTTTGAAAACGGGTTTCAAAGTGCGTTTTTGAAAATGATAGCCTTATTGTCTCTGTAAATTACAAAAACATGAATTTGTGAAAACAGTGACATCATGCGCATGTAGTTGAGAGATATTCCTATTTTTTTTTACGATTTTACCAAAAGTAGCAGATTAGAAGCTTTTAAAACTGTTATTTGAAGGACAAATCAAAATAATTTTCATCTGCCACAAATGCTTTCACACACTGTAGCTAAAGTTGTTTTTAAACCACAGAACATTCCTTGTAACTCACCTGTTGATACTGTTGATTGTAGTTTTGCTGGTTATATGATTGTCCAGATCCTTGACTGTCATGGTAACCTTGTCCATAACCTGGATATTGGCTGTAGTTGCCATAGCTGTAGCCTTGGTTGTAGTTTCCTTGGCCATAGTTGCCCTGGTTGTAGCCTTGATTATAACTCTGATGATAACTCTAAAAAATGTTTGGGGGGAAAATAGAAAACAAAATAAAACAAAAACAACAACAATAAATAGATAAATGCACACAAACATCTCATAAGGTCCCAATATACTCCCAGTAACGTTCATTTTTGTCCTTTAGCAAACATCCTGACGCCACCCACACTACTGAGAGCGACGTTTAGATGAACATGTAAATATGTGCTGCACGCTTTTTACTTTCAAAAACACAGACAAAAAAATACGAAATGTGCTGTGATTGGTTAGCACTGGCCCAGTGTGTTGCGATTAGCAGCACGTATCGAGTGTTCGGGTCTTCGGGAAATGTCACGCACCTTACCATAACCACGAGCTCTCCTCACATGTAAATATTAAGGATGGCGACGATTTCAAACCAATTCAAGCCTGATTCAGATTTAAAGGAACACGCTGACTTTTTGGGACTTTAGCTTACTCGCCGTATCCCCCAGAGTTAGATAAGTCCATACATACCCTTTTCATCTCCGTGTGTGCCGTAACTCTGTCTGACGCACACACCGCTAGCCTAGCTTAGCACAAAGACTGGAGGTAAACGGCTCCAGCTAGCATACTGCTCCCAATAATAGACAAAATAACGCCAACATTTTCCTATTTCCTATGTTGTGATTTGTATAGTCACAGCGTGTACAAATAACAAGGTCACATGAGACACAGCCATCTTCTAACCGTATACATACTGGGAACTATATTCTCAGAAAGCGAAGCGCTGCTACTTCTGCGGAGTGATTTGCTCGCAGCGCCTGAGAAGCCCCGCGGTGAAGAGACAAGAGTTCGCTCAAAATGTTGTTGCGCTAATCACTACGCCCAAGTAGCAGTTCTTCGTCTTCTGAGAATATAGTTCCCAGTATGTATACGGTTAGAAGATGGCCGTGTCTCATATTTTGTCACTTATTGGGAGCATTATGCTAGCTGGAGCCATTTACCTCCAGTCTTTGTGCTAAGCTAGGCTAGCGGTGGGTGCGTCAGACGGCACGTTACGGCACACACAGAGATGAAAAGGATATGTATGGACTTATCTAACTCTGGGGGATACGGCGAATAAGCTAAAGTCCCAAAAAGTCGGCGTGGTCCTTTAAGAATGTTAACAAACAAGATGATCGTCCAGAACGGATTTCATGCACAGATTCAATTTCACCAGGACATGGCTGTGAACATCACTCACTTGGCTATTTCCCTCTTTGCTATAGGAGCCATAGCGGTTGTTACTGTAGGTTCCTTCAGACTGATGTCTGCTGCTGTATCCATCTCGCCCGTCTCTGTAATTTCCTCCCCAGCGGTTCTGACTGTGACCATCACGGTTATAACCTGAGAAAGCACAGAGCAAGATGACAAAAACACCAATGACAGAATTTTTGAATAAGTGATCATGACACCCATAAGGTCACTCCACCTCCCCTATAGCCTCCTGCAGGAGCTCCTCTGTTCCGATGGTCTCCTCTTGACCCCCCGTGGTTGTCGTACTGCTGGTGGCTGCTCTCACGCCTCCGGGATCCCCAGCTGTCCATGCGTTTCTCAGGCGGAGGCCCGGCCTTACGACCCTCCTCATTGTACCGTTTCACCAGCTCCTCTGCCTCCACTTTCTGAAGCTCAACAAAGATCACTTCATCCAGGAAGTCTCCAACCTCTGGGACCGCAAAGTTGGCTTTAAAGCCATGGAAAGAGGAAATAAGGTGGGAAAATCTTTATTAAATTTTGAACTCACAGAGAATATAGCTATGAGGATGACGGAAAAATATTTAAATGAGAAGAAAAACATTATTTAAAAACATCACGTGAGGGAGACAACACTACTGTAAACCAAGTGCAACATCAAAAAGACTTCTGGAACTAAACCAAAGTGTGTTTATTTGGACTGGTAGTGTGAATTATTATTTTATTGGCAATTTTAAATGTTATTGCACTGTAACACACAATGCTTGATTTGCAGCGTCTGATGTTTCATTAAGACACGTGAGTGAGAGCTGGACGATCAAAAGGACCCAATCAAACCGAGGCCCTGTTTACAGCTGGTGTTAAGATGCGGTTTGGTCGATCGGATCACAAGTAGACGAGGGAGACACAAACCCGTTTACATCAGGTGTTTTAATCAGTGTCTTTTGTCCACTTTCAATCACTTCTGTCCTGATTTCTTCGAGCGGAGGGTCTATGGGTGTGTAAAAGTTGAGATTTTTCAGATCTTTCGATCTAATGGATGAAATAAGCTCACGCAATTTACATATGAACCCGACTGGACACGACAGGAAAACACACGGAGAGCATCAGCTTTAGTTTCTGCTCTGACAGACCAGCCGAACGCTGTGAATGTGTGTTAGACATCAGGAATGTTTAGAGAACATTGTGTTTGGTACGTTTTTCATCTTTAAACTTAAGTCTCCAGCCGACAAAGTTTAAATCCCGTGGGGCTAGCCGCTTCCCATAATGTTCACTCATTAGATCAGTAGACGGAGAGTCGGCGTCTTTTGTGGCCGTTCGAACACATTCGACCACATGAGTGTTTACACTACGAAAGTGGTCAATAGTGGACAAGTTTTAGACTCGGTTTACTCCTGTATTTAGCGTCGTCCACTTGTGATCCGATCGACCAAAACGCATCTTAATACCAGGTGTAAACAGGGCCTGAGAACAGGGGTCCGAGAGATAAATCTGTTTTCTATGATGAAGTAGTACATGTCATTAAAGTTTAATTAAAGCAAGCAGAAGTTTAATTTTTATAATTTCTGATGTTGTTGTTTTCCATAGCAGCGTTCTTACCTTTCATTTCTAAGACAGCATGATCGGGCACATCCTTGCCCTCCTCAGTTTGCTTTAACGCTCGCTCTTTTAAATCTTCGTCCGAGGGACAAATTACAACAGCCTTGCGTTGAAAGCCTTCAAAAGGACGCATTTTTCGTCTCTGGGCTGATCCATATACATTTGTCTAGAAATCGGGACAAGAAAGAAGCAGAAGCTGTTTATTATTTTTCTTTTGCGTGCTGTAAAAATGTGTTTTCCTGGAACCCTGCAATGAAGTAAGAGTAGTTTTTCTTGCAGTTTTTTTTTTTTTTTGCAGAATACAGTTGCCAGTCCTCTATTTGAGTCCTTAATACAGTTACATTCAGTTATTTACGAGAGAGCCGCTCTGACATACTAGAACTGTCCTGAAAAGCCAAGAAACTAGATTTACCGCTTACCTTTTTACTGAAACAAACACTACAACAACAACCGACAGGATAACAGACATCTCTTTATAACCACGGATATTTCTTTTAGAATTACCATTGCAACAAAATGTGTTTTTCTCACTCATCACCAGGCTGAGAATACTTGTCTTAATACAGTAAAGGTCTACTAATCATTATCAGAGAGACTCACAGGACAATTCAAAATAATGAAAATGCTAAAAAGAACATGATGTTTTTCTGACACTTCAGTTTGTCCTTTAATACAACATTCAATCAAAGGCTGCTGCATCTACTCTATCATATGAAGGATAAGATAAAAGATGATAGATATTTATCCAGAAAGATAAATAAATAAATTAGAAGAAGAACATAAGAGCTCATTCACAGGAATCATGGGAAGGTGTTTGCTGTACCTGATCCAGGATGTAGTTTCGTTTTTTGCGGGCGGCGACCTGGATCAGTCGGTTCAGACACTGAGTGGCCTGTTGGATCAGGATATCCCAGCGTCCGGCGTAGTTCCGCTGCCGACGCAATCCCATCACCTAAGAGACCATAAAAGAGCAATATAAGCAACATACACTAACGTTCAAGAGTATGAAAAATATATACATGTATAAATATGCAAATAAAGTAAAACATTTTTTATCTTTTCTCAAATGAGAACCATAAAACACGTTTAAACCTGCTGATCCTACCTTCATTTTCTCCATGATGGCGTTTGTGCCCAGGATGTTGAACTTCTTCTCTGGGTTCATTTCCGCATGCTTAGAGGCCCATGTGGTTTTACCGCAGGCAGGAAGACCGACCATCATCAGGACCTACAGACAACAGCCATATTCTCGATTATACATCTTTATTTGAGACCATATTCACTAGTGTTCAAGATTAGGGTCATGAAGATATTTTAGTTTTTGAAAGAAGTCTCTTATACTCACAGAGACTGAATCTATTTGATCAAAAATACAGTAAAAAACACAATATTGTGATTTGTGAAATATCACAATTTAAAAAAAATAACGTTTTTTATTTGAATGTATTGTAAAATGTAATTTATTCCTGTGATCAAAGCTGAATTTTCAGCATCATTACTCCAGTCTTCAGTGTCACATGATCCTTCAGAAATCATTATAATATGATGATTTGATTCTCAAGAAACATTTCTGATTATTATCAATGCTGAAAACAGTTGTGCTGCTTAATATTGCTGTGGAAACCGTAATACATTTTTATGCTTTGATGAATAGAGAGTTCAAAAGAGCAGCATTCATTTAAGATCTTGTGTAACACTAAATGTCTGTTCTGTCTTCTTTGATCAATTTAATGCACCTTTGCTGAATTGAAAAGCATACATTTAAAAAAATTAAATAAAACCGAAAAATCGAACAGTAGTGCATCTGTGTACTGTAAGATTTAATTGTCAAAAATGTCAAATCAGACAATGTTTAAACAATGATACAAAAGCTTACCTGCAACGATAAAGTAAAACATCAAATCTAATGGTCACACGACCTGTTGAAGGGTCAGACTTACAATCCCCTTTTATATTATATAACAAAAAGGAATCATAGTTTCTTAAATCTATTGCATTTCTTCATGAATTACCGTCATGGCCAATGTCTGTGTCTGATACCTGAGAAGTGAGTGAGGTTCTGACCCATGTCAGGAATATAGTAACAGTGTTTATTTATTTAGCCTGGCTAATGTGTACAAACAACTGTGCCTAAGGTCATGAAGGTCAATAACGCACCAAAGTTCACCAGTTCTGAGTGTCATTGTTTGCCTGGAGCTGCTGGCGACTAACAACAAACTCTTGCTTGCATGTACTGTACAGTATGTTCATTTTTTTTGCTTGGCTTCAGCTATGATAAAGAGTCATCCACTCTTGTGCATTTTGGGTGCGGAGCAATGAAGGCAGGGATGTGTTTGTTTGGGTTGATTTCAAATATCAAGTGTTTCTCAGAAATCACTTACTGCACCTTTAAATAAGCACATTTGTGTAAAGAACAGAACACCATGTTTGGACGTTACTAGAATTATTCTTTTGTGAACCTGTATAAATGACGTCAACTGATCGTCCTATAAGTACTGGTGATTCTGTATGCAAAGTTAGTTTGAGGTTGGACACTCTTATTTTCTACAGCCTCTAATGCCTGGTTCAGATTACACGATTTTGGCACGATCTGTTTGACGTAGGGTGTCGTGGGGATTCGTAAACGACAACGGGCGTCGGGACGCAAGATTTTATCGTTTCATCTCGTAAAGTGTCATAGTGGACGACAACCAACATCGCGTCTGCGATGCTTTTGATATCACGATAAAAAGACCAGCATGTTTAATTTTTTTCTGGTCCTCCACGACGTGTTCTGTCAAGAGTGAGTGAGAGTGAGTGAGTGAGTGAGTGAGCGAGCGAGAGAGTGAGCGAGCGAGTCTGCGCAAGTGAGTGTTTGTGCGGGAGTTGAGTGTGTGTGTGTGCGCGAGTGAGAGTGAGTGAGAGTGTGCGCAAGTTGAGTGAGAGTGAGTGTGTGTGAGTGAGCGAGAGTGAGTGTGTGCGAGCAAGAGTGAGTGTGTGCGCGCGAGAGTGTGTGTGTGTGTGTGTGTGTGCGCACGAGTGAATGAGCGAGAGTGAGTGTGTGTGAGTGAGTGTGTGCGAGCAAGAGTGAGTGTGTGCGCGCGAGAGTGTGTGTGTGTGTGTGTGCGCACGAGTGAATGAGCGAGAGTGAGTGTGTGTGAGTGAGTGAGCGAGAGTGAGTGTGTGCGTGAGTGAGCGAGAGTGAGTGTGCACGAGTGAGTGAGAGAGAGTGTGTATGTGTGTGCGTGCGAGTGAGTGAGTGAGCGAGTGAGCGAGAGTGAGTGTGCACGAGTGAGTGAGCGTGTGTGTGTGTGTGTGTGTGTGTGTGTGTGAGACAGCACGCGATGACTGGTCAGAAAGCAACGTGTAGTCTGACATGTTTCTTGTCCACGACACGACGATTTTAGGAGTCAAAATCGCGTAATCTGACACAGTGACTATCGTAACAGACAAAAAAATAGTGAAATCTGAACCAGGCATTAGATAGTGTGGAGAACTCTCAGTCAACTGACTAAACTTCAGATTTTCATTAGACATATTGGTTTAGGGTCAAACTGTGTTCCTCAACTCTGTATGGAGTGAATTAGGAGAAATTACCTCACAATCAGATTTGTTGGCAGGACCAACAGTGCCTCTGACCCTGTTCTCCATGTCGACGGTCCCGATGAATGTGTATCCCTCTGGCAAAGGAAAGAAAGGTTCCTCCTGTTGGCCAAAGTTAAACTGGACAGCGCAGTTCTTCACCAGGATATGAGGATACAGCGCACGACCAGCCAGCTCTTCTTTAGATATGTGAAACGCCACATCAAGCCACTTCCCGTTCTTTGAGAAAGCCATTTTAACCTTCTCATGGCTATCAAAGTCCTGTAAAAGACAAACATATGAGACTACAAGTTTATTCATCAAGTCAACTACTTCATTCAAGTAGTTTTATGTTCGTAATTTTGCTTTTCTATCATCATATACTCATCCTCAAGTTGTTTCATACAAACCTGTATGAATTTCTTTCTTCTGCTGAACACAAAGAAAGATATTTTGAAGAATGTCGATAATCAAACAGTTGATGGACCCCATTGACTTCCATAGTAGGAAAAAAATTAATACAATGGAAGTCAATGGGGTCCATCAATTGTTCAACATTCTTCAAAATATCTTCCTTTGTGTTCAGCAGAAGAAAGAAATTCATACAGGTTTGAAACAACTTGAGGGTGAGTAAATGACAGAATATAATTTTTTAAGTGAACTATTCCTTTAAGGCATCCTAGAGTCCCATCCAAATTAGGGATGTTAACCGATGACCGTTTGACCGATGGTTGACCGTATCAACGTTAACCGATCAAAAAAAAAAAGTGATCTCTAAATTAGGCTATTATAGACAGTGGACTAAACGCTACTACAGTTAGCATCTCATTCCAAGATCTTTTTGTGTGAAGTGAACAAATCCCTCACACTCAATTATTCATAACTCGCCTGTTTTTGTACTTAATTAACCAATAAAAACATTTGGCGCGAGGTCACAGCGTTTGGGTTTGTACGCTCACAAGGTTTGCGAAAAGTAAAGACTACAGGCTAACACACTCGAGGTTAGAGCCAGGGCAGACGACAGGAGGAAGCGTGCAGAGAAGAGTAGTGTGTGGGACCATTTCAACGAAAAGAATGACAGATGTAAGTTGCAACTTGTGTGATACAGCGCTTAAATATGGAAATACATTACATCTACATTTCAGTGGTAACAGATAAGGTGATGATGATCATCATCTTTCTTTATTATTGTTAGCACTACCTCAAACTAAAGCGGCGTCTCTTCGGTTCGGAGCTGTCATTTTCTTAAATGAGCCGCGGCAATGTTTCAAATGAGCTTCTAACGCTAGACAAACGCCTTTATTTTCAACGCGATCACCTTGTACCCAAACTATTTCAAAACTAAGGAGCCATTTGTCCTCCGATTACATACAAGCTCCTCGAAATAGCTGTTATTTCAAATAGCGTAGCATATATTAAACTAATCGGTTAACCGGTTCCAACCGGCTAATGAGGCTCGGTGGTCGGTCAAGAAATGTTTTAGTTTTTTCCATCCCTAATCCAAATGCTGTTCAAACTAACTAAAATGAGAGCAATTTACCCAATATTGATGTGTTTCTATGCTTAGAATAGCAACATGCTAATGCCACACTCAATTCCCATTCAAGTTTCCTGTGCATAATTCCTCATTGGACCAATTCACATTTAAATGACTGGATTTTGCAGGGCCATGGTGAACGTGACAGCACCTTTAGAAGTCAGCTGACTGATTAGCAGTAGTTAAGAAGCACTCACAATATAACATCCAATGACATCGCTTTCACCAAACTTCTCTCCGTAATCTTCAAATTTGCAGCTGGAAGACTTCTTCCCAGTTCCGCCATACCCGTAAGAGAACGGCTCCTCCCCTGAAACAAAGTCATTTCTTAACACAAGTCTCAATAAAGATGATTTGTACAACAAACCCTCAGTGTCCGAGTGCTTCCTCACCAAGCTGTGTGCTGCAGGAATCCAGAGACCAGCCGACTCTCACGACGTGCGGGTCAGGCTCACTGCTGGGAAGATGCTTTACTGGGATATTCTCCAGGATCTGAAAAAAAATAATAACTTATTCTGATTGACAACTTAATATTATACATTTATTAAATAATAGTCATTTTGGGGGGCATCCATAGCAGACTGTGAGTGGCCTTTGATGACAACATGCCCAGTACATTATGGGTATTGACGTTTTCCAACCTATTTAAGAAAAGGATGACAACAGGCTTTTTTTAGCCTTACTACTGTATAGGCAGACAAGTTTAATTGAAAGCCCATTTTGCCAGAGGTGAATTACCCATTTAAGTTGATTTAAAAGTTAACCATAGAGAAACAACAAAACTACACTCAAAAGTTTGTGGTCAGTGTGATTTGAAAGAAATTGAACCGATTAAAAGGACAGTAAAGACATTTATAATGTTACAAAATACTTGCTGTTCTTCTGAACTTTCTTTTCATCAAATAATCCTCAGAAAAGTGTATCACTGTTTCCACAAAAATATTGAGCAACACAACTGTAGTCAACATTGATAATAATAAAAAAATGTTTCTTGAGCAGCAAATCTGCATATTAGAATGATTTCTGAAGGATTGTGTGACACTAAACACTGGAATAAATGAATACAGGACAATTTTCAAATATATAAAAATAGAAAACAGTTATTTTAATTAGTTATAATATTTCACAATATAACTGTTTTACTTTATTTTGATCAAATAATGCAACCTAGGTGAGCATTACCGTGCGTTCACACCGCCGCCGCCCAGCCAACGACGCCGTGGAAAGATTCGTGGACGCTCTGACGTAGATTGAATGCTTGTTCTTTTTTAATACTTTATTTAAAGGGGCCGCAAAGCAAACAAGCATGTCCATTGTTATTTTTGCAGAAAATTAATCGATGGAAAGAACTTAATTATAGTGACATGTCTGCTAATGAAATAAAGCAATTAAAAGACATTTGTGTGGTGTGGCTTTTGTGTTCATGGTTAAGTGCTATTCTAATGTGCATTCCCTCTGAAAAACAAGCGTTCTATCGCGAAAATCTTGCCTATAAATAGTGTTGCGAGCCTTCTTATCAAATTAAAATGATCAACCTCTCCTCTATTTTGCTTGGGAACTGATGTGGTCGGAACCAAAGTTTACAGGACTGCGTTTCTTGGTATCCTCTCAGACGGAGGACTTCTACATTCCGATTGGTTGCCGCCGAACCGCGTCATAGCTCATTACCATAAAGTTGACCTGATTTCAACTCTCCTCGCCGTTCTCGCCGTCCAAGACGCGCCGCGTCACCCTCGCCGGAGCTCGCCACCAGCTCCCAGTGAAAATTAAAGACTTCTGGCCACTTTGACGCTCTCGCCGGCGGCGGTGTGTGAACGCACAGTTAAGAGACGTCTTTCATTAACATAAAATAAAAAAAAGACTAAACTTTAGCACGTGTACCTTCATCTCATAGCACACTTGGCCCTTGTTTACACCGTACGTGGCCCGTGCTCCAGACCACAGGCAAGCAAACCCCTCGATGGTCAACGGATATCCACTGCAGCGATCCCGAGAGACTTTGAAGTGCAAGTCACAGTTATCTGTTGAGGTTAACAGAGAGAATTACACTATCATGACTATTTTATAGATAATAATAAATCAAGATTGAATAAAACACGCTCTTACGTACAAGTGTCAATGGCCACTAGTGTGCCATCAAAGTCTTCCTCGTCCTCTTCAGCAGGAGGCAGAGGAGAACGGGACCTGTGTCCGAACAGAAAATCACAATGTCGATCTACCAGCACTTGTTAATCCGCATCAAGTCAAAATCCTAATGCTGATAGGACTATAACAAACGCTCTGTGGTAAGTTCACCTCCTGTCTTCACGGTGTTCATAATAGCTGTAGCCGTGGCTCTCATCATAGCGCCTCTTGTGGCCATGATGTGCATGTCCGTCCGGTTCAGTCTTGGATTTAACAGACTGCCGGCTCTCCAGATCTTCTCCTTCACCGTCAGGGTCAGATCGCTGCTGCTCCGGCTTTATCTCATCTTCATTCTTCACCTTCACTTCTTCTGCTGTGAAACAATCAATATTTAAAGGAACACTGCCCTTTTTTTTGGGAAATAGGCTCATTTTCCAACTCCCCTCGAGTTAAACGTTTTACCGTTTTCGAATCCATTCAGCCGATCTCCGGGTCTGGCGGTAGCACTTTTAGCATAGCTTAGCATAGATCATTGAATCTGATTAGACCGTTAGCATCTCTCTCAAAAAAATGACCAAAGAGTTCCGATATTTTTCCTATTTAAAACTTGACTCTTCTGTAGTTACATCGTGTACTAAGACCGACAGAAAATGAAAAGTTGCGATTTTCTAGGCCGATATGACTAGGAACTATACTCTCATTCCTGCGTAATAATCAAGGAACTGCTGCCGAACCAGCAGCGCAATGATGTTACAAACTTAGTGACGGTCACGTTGGAAGTTATCGAGCTGGGGACTATTTTCAGGCGCTGTGTAATATCATTGCGCTGCTGGTACGGCTGCACAGCTCCTTGATTATTACGCAGAAACGAGAGTATAGTTCCTAGTTCATTCATTAATCACATATTTACATTTTTCTTTTCTTTTTAAAGTAACGCAATAGTTACTTCCCCTGGTAATTAGTTACTTTTGTAATGATATAACTCAGTTGCTAACTTTTTTAGTTACTTTTTGTGTGAAGTAACTGGAAACTATAACTAATTACTTTTTTTACTTACCCAACACTGCCTGTATATGATAAAAACGAGCCAAGTCACATACCAGTGGGACACATAATTCAAAATTGAGGGTGAAATGCATTCAAACTTAGCCTGGGAAAACCCAGACCACTCTCAGTTGTAACTGAGTTAGGGTCTGGCAAAGCTCCATAGACAATTCATTTCCACAGGGGCGTCACCAACGGACGTCGGATAGATCTAAAACCAATCAGAGCGATGAATGACATGACGTATGCAGAGCGACGGAGAAACATCTCGAGACTCTCAGCAATTCTCTGTTTGTGTTAATGAAAATTACAATTTTAAATCGCTTGAAACGGACGCGATAGCTGATTCGAACGAGTGATGTTGTGATGTTCCACGGCGGCATCCATCTTTGTAATGTACAAAATCTGCGTCACCGTCGCTGCTCTGTCGTCATCGTGTAAAGCCCGCCCCAACGTTTCTGATTGGTGCCGCGATTTCGACGGATTGGAAATGGGTTTCAATGGGCTCTTTGCCAGACCCACTTGCAGAGCAAATCTAAATTTGCCGGAAGTGGTCTGGGTTTTCCCAGGCTAATTCAAACTCCCAGTCGCAGTGTTACCTTCCTTGCAGATCGTCTCAACGGTCGCCTGCTGTCCCTCCACAGTCTCAGATTTAGTTTCGTCTTCAGGGTCTTTAGGATCACCATCAGAGCGCTGTTTCTCACCATCAGAGCGCTGTTTCTCACCATCAGATTCCTGTTTCTCACCGTGCATCTGCCCTGGATCCGACCGCTCATCATTCCCAGCCTCAACACCTGTCACACATGAGATCACAGATGCATTATCATCCTCATTAGATCAAAAGCATTCATCTTCATGCACACAAACTCTAGTACCTGCTTCTGTCTCCTCATCACAGGTGTGTTTCTTCTCATCCTCATCACAGGTGTGTTTCTTCTCATCCTCCAGAGCCTCCTGCAAACGCTCCACCAGATCCGCTTTAAGGCCTCTGGTCTCCATCCCTCGCTTCTGCAGCTCTTCTTTCAGCTCGTTCACCTTCAGTTTCTTCACATCCACACTCATCATGCATGACATAACGTGGAGCCCTCGCTCCCAATCCTGCTGATGGAAGACAACTTCTATGATTATCTCCAGAACATCAATAATGCTTATGCATTGCATATCCCACTGTGATTTGGAATATGTTAGCTAGTTTTGAGCTACTGCCCACTAAAAAACAAGCTAATGAAAAACCCTAATGACCAGCTCAGACCAGCAAGACACCAGTTGTTTGAAAAACCAACTACTCCAATTTCGGATCATGTGTATTTTGCTGGTCCAAGTAGAAACCAGCTATGGTTATTTTCCAAGCAGGGTGGGTCACTCATTCGCACAGCTAACTGGCTAAATCACGTGCACACTTCAGTTGTGGAGTAAATGCATGTGTAAACACACAGATCTAACTGTTACTGTAATCCAGCCAATGCTTTCACATATGATGCGATATAAAGAGAAATGACACATGCATTCGTCTGGTTTGTCAAACTGCGGATTCTAGCTAACTGTGCTCATGTAAATGGACATTGATGATTTCACTGATGCAAACTCTGAAATGTCAGTAAAAACAGAATAGATGGACTCACCAGAGGAAAAGCTGTTGTTCAGTTGAGGAGTGTGTGAGTTGTGTAAACACACAGCACTAGAACAGCGCGTGCTTCAGTGCAGGTCAGACTCAGCAGAAGAGAAGAGTGACTGAGACTGAATGATGTCCAGTGTTTGAGTGCTGCCTCCTACTGGACACATCCAACGGGTTGTAGTCATGAGACTACATCTTTATGGACGGACAGACTTTCATTTCCTATTCCTTTACTATTTAGTTCATCCAGCACAGCGAATGTTTACCAATAAATGCAATTCTACCCAATAATATATACAATTATATATTAATCTAAATACATAGGCTATCTCATAAGTAATGCAGGTATTACAAGTAACATGAGTTACGTAAGAGATTACTTTTCAAGTAACCTAACTTGTAAAGTAATGCATTACTTTTACATTTACAGCAAAACATCCGTTTTTTTCTTCTTCAAATAAGTTACAGGAGTTACTTTGTTTTCCATGTATTGACTACATGATGATTAGATCTAGACTAAATGTGAACATGCATTTCATCATTTCACTTGCACAAAAACAGATTCAGTATTCCTCACAATGAGTAAATAAATACAGTGACATGAAATGCAAACCTGCAATAATTAAATATTCAAATATACCTTATATCTCAATGTATTAACCAATGTCTTTTACTGCTGACCTTTGATAATCCCAATTCAAAATACTAATAAGCAAAAATGACTTTATATAAACATCACATTTGACTAATTTTTTGTTTTTATTGCTGAAGTAAGAGTGTTGAACTTTCTCATTTTCAAATATATGCTGCAGCACAGCTAAGATATATATATATATATATATATATATATATATATATATATATACACAATTTAGTTGTGCAGTGACAATAAATATTATTTTTTTCTATTCTAAAGCCATTGTATATGAGAACTCGTACATTTTAACAACTGAAAATGCTAAAACTTTTCACATTTATGTACTTCTTTTAGTAAACACAACATTTTGTGCTTATAATATAGTGAAAATGGTGCTAAAATGTTCTTATGTGATACTTGAAAAAAATGGCATTTGATGATAACCACAAAATGTTTTTACAATTGCAATTTAATCAAGATACAAAAAAAACCAACCGCCCATCATAGAATATTTAACTTTATTTTACAATGATAAATATACATCCATATACACAAGCCATATTAAACACAGCAGTCTTTTGATGTAATGGATATATTCTCGCAGCACACACACAGAGAAGGGCTCTCCGCTTCCCATATTTAGGGACACATCCATATTTACTATATAGAATTTGTCATTCAAGTATTCACAATTCAAGTGCATTTTCAGATCATTAATGAATGCCTAACTCCAACAGCATATTACATTAAAGCAAAAAAAAAAAAAAAAAATGGAAAAGAATCACTGTTATGAAATAAAGAGTGGCCAAAGGTTTAACAGCATCATCAAATAAAATAAAACAACTTTCATTTGAAAACTGCATCATTCAACCAAACAGATAACGAACAAGAAGCTTTTATTATGTAATGCTGGTGGTCAGTCACTTATCAGACACAAACACTCTTATCCTTCCTCATTTGTAGAGCCTCGTGTGTATGAGGGTTTAACCATGTGTTAATATGGCAGTGCTGCACCACAACTGAAAATGTCCCCATGAACCGGTCTCTTTACTCTCCTAAGCAAGGGCATGTTTTAGTGATGCAAGTTGTTACTTGGCGCTTGGGGCCGCTGGGAGGGACAGCAGAAGTCTATTAACCTCTCTGATCTGGGCATCCAGTGTTTCTGTGGCGAGTGCAAGCTCTCCTAGGTGTGTCTGCAGACTGGTAATGGTTTGTGCGAGCTCCTCTTCCTTGCGCCTGGCGTTGGTGGCCTGCCGGCTGTACTCGAGCACCATGCAGCCTCCACCGATGAGGAAAATGATGGCTTCTCCGAGCAGCTCCGCTCCCAGCTCCGCTGCTGCCTCTTCATTCAGCGGTTTGATGGTGGAGCCACGGAAACCCATGATTCTCATCTTCGTTCTCATCTCGATCCAGTGATACACTACAGAGAAAACATGAGAGGATTCATGGAAATATGCACTTTGGTTTTACCTTCAATGTAACAGACTAGTCAAGTCATGTCACGTTTATTTATATAGCGCTTCATACAATACAGATTGATAAAAAAAAAAAAAAAAAAGCAGCTTTACAGTGATAACAGGAAAATTATTTTTATATAGTTCATTTCGGCTGTAAAGCAGCTGTAAAAAAAATAGTGTCATTGTTCAGTGGAAGTCAGTTCAGTGTTGATTCAGATACACTGTAAAGATAATAAACTATTAAATTAGTTTATTTAATCTACAAAGCAGTTCTGCAGAAAACAGTGATGTCATTGTGTATACAAATGACTAGAATAATATTTTTTAAAAGATTAGTATTTAAAAACTAGAATATTTTAAAAAAATTAAACGAGAGACTAGTATATAAATGCTATAATATAAAAGTAAATTCATTCAAATTATAATATATAAAATAGATATCTATATATCTAATCCAACTATAAAACTTTAATATTAAAAAATATTTTTTTCAACACAAAACAATCATCAATTCAACTATTACTACATTAACTACTCCTGACTGATATTGTATAAATAAATTATATTGAATTACTTTATGTCTAAATCAAATGATAATCAGGAAAATATATTTGTATTGTATATTAATGTAATCTTATATTACAGGAAACAAATCAAGAAGTTTTTTTATTGAACAGAATGGACATTTATTATGGCATTCATAAATGCAAATAAAAAGGTATTACGCAAGGCAAGCATCAGCTTGAATAAATACATAAGAATATATATATATATATATATATATATATATATAAGATATAATAAGAATAATAAATTCTGGGCCTTTTTAGCTTTCAAACATTGCAATGATGGAAAGTAGATACAAATAACACATCTTTTAAATACCGAAAAATACGTTTTCATCTTCATACATTTGGATTTATGAATAACAAATTTGCTAGAATATGTTTTCTAGCAAACGTGGGCAGTGACTGGATCGTTGTCTTCAACCAATAAGACATATTTTCCAAGAAATTATTTGAGTGCACACAAAAGAAAAGAAGATTTTAAAATCAAGAAGTAGCTGCAAAAGGCACTTTCGCTGTACCCTCAATGACAGATGAGTCCCGCCCCCGTTAAACAAACTCGAACTTCATTTGTCAAAAGGGAACTTCTTTCTAGTATCTTATTGGTCGCTCGGTAAATCAGTTGGTGGAAACACACCTAATAAGAACATCGCAGCAGTCGCGATTGGACAGAGCCATCTCTCAACGGCTCCTCGATTGGCTGAATACCAAATACAGACAAACTTCATTGGCGTGTGTTCTTTCGAGGTTTACGCCTACAGACACCGTAAGCATGGACTGACATCCTATAGTCAAACAACGAAGAGACAAATGTCAACTTACATTGGGCCGGAGGAAGGCAAACATAATTCTTAAAGAATTCACTTCTCCGCGCGCCTGCTTTAATCCTGTTTGCCACTGGTTTGCCCAATTGTCGTACGCCTAGATAGAGCAGCTTTGCAATTGGAAAGGCACCGACAACCATCTTGGCGGAAAATGCGTCATCTAAGAAGGCGGGATGATAAGAACGTCACGTGGATAAAAAAAAAATACATAGATGCCTCATAAGCGGCCGCTAGACGTAAGCAGTCCGCCATATTGGAACGGTCAAATCCGGTCCGTGAACATTCGAGAGCAAGTTGACTGAGCATCTGTAACCGTAGTTAGACCATAGACTGTAAAAAAAATAGAGTTAGACGCATGCATTATTATCTATATATGCAATAAACTTTAGCAGATTATTTTGCTCAACTCAATACAAGACGAATGTGTCAGCTGAGCTAACGCGACATTAAAAAAAGCACATTTCATACACTATGGCAATTCAAAGTGCTTTATAGAAAGATTAGTTTTAAAAAGAAATTAAAACCGATATGATACAGTTATAAAATGAATTAAAAGAGTAAAAAGATGACACAGATCAACTTCTCATCTGTCCGGTGTATCATATTTAATTTTCACAACTCCCAGTTTTACTCTGAGATTTTCCCATAGTGATTACACTGGTGATCTTTCGGTTCTCCATAGTAAAGTACCATAGTAAAAACATGTAATTTTGAGTTGATCCTTGAAAAAACACAAACCAACACAATCTCTCATGTGAAAGGTTATCCTATTTCGTCGGGAATTGAAATCTCGGCGGTTTCACAATCACAACGAGAAGCTGCACAATGTTGTGAGTGACGACACTCTGACCGTTCCAAGATGGCGGACGCGCCGACATGTCTGGAGCGGTCGAATGTGAAATCTAGGTATTCATATGACGTTTTTTAATATTCATGAGTTTTATAAAAAAATATATATATTATTTAATTTAATTTAAGAAAGAAAAAAACGTATCGTAGGCTACTTTAGTTTTTTTAGGGTTGCCCCATTTGTTTATCAAGCCTATATTTATATTATAGGTTACGGACATTTTTTACACTGGAACTCTTACAATGCATTATAAACAGCTCTTAAATAAATACATAAAAACAATCATGATACAAATTAGAAACAAATATTATAAACACGTCTGCGCGCATTGGGTCGCATTGTTTACCTGCGCCAGCTGTGAAACACCTGGGTCGGGTTTCAGAAGCAAGTGGGCTGGACTGAATATCTCTGAACTTTACTGGCAAGAGTTAAACAAACACCATTGAAATGTTTTCCAGCTAGTCATGTAACACATCTATGCTCAGCGGGACTAAGTTCTAGGACTTTACACAGCACAACAACCTCACAACTGTTAACAGCTATTCAAGGTAAAGGAATATTTATGTTATCGTGCTTTTGACTGAGAGTTGAGTACTTTTACTTGGCTTTGAGAAGGCGATGTGGATTGTACAGTGGACTCGGTCGTGTCCGTTATGGCAGGCCTTTTATGAAACCTTTAAAAAATATATGTATTTTAAAATATGTACTGTTTTTTACTCGAAAGTTTTTTTAAAAGGCGCTTTTGTGTTAGAGAATGTAGAAGGAGGAGTCAGAGAAGCTTTAATGGGAATCAGATGTCTTGGAAAAAGCTTTTGAAGTCTGTTCTCATTGAGCTGTCCACTCAACAATACATTATTCATTATTCATCCTGAATGAAGTCTTTGATTCCCCAAAAGTTTATTCGAGCTCTTATTTATTTAGTAATAATGTAGTTTTGTAGTAGGCTACTTTGTGTTGTTCCGAATATGAATACTTAAAGAGGCCTGTCAACATGAGAGCCAGTTGCTTTTTGTCACAGATGTTCGTTAGCATTTCTTGTCGGGATACATGAGGACTAAATCTTTTAACCCTATAAAGCACTGTGTCATATTTGATAATATAGCATATGAAGGCCTCTAAATTATAAAAAATGACCAAAGGTTTTTCTTTGCTGAAAAAACTGTAGGCTACACCATCTTCTAGCAAGTAAAATGCTTTTAGCATAATAATAATAATAAATAAAAAAATCCACCATACGTTTTAAGATTGTTAGTTATTGTTATTAATATTTCAAGATGAACACTTTATAATCCATACATAATTTTAGACACATCATGTTCAAACGTGTGTCAAATATGATACAACAGGCTTTTGAGGAACGTTTATTTGTTCATCTCTCAAGCACAATACATATAAATACAATACAATTACAGCACTTTTATTATAAAAATAAGAATTTAAATATTGTCTTAAAATGAAAATTTTGTCATCACTTTCTCAAGTTGTTCTAAACTTGTATCAGTTTCTTTCTTCTGTTGAACTCAAAATAAGGTTAAGAATGTCGGGAACCAGACAGTTGGCGGCACCCGTTGACTTGATATAAATACCATCATACTATGGTCTATGGAAGTCAATGGCTATCATTAACTCTCTATTATCCACTTTCTTTAAAATATCTTCCTTTGTGTTCAACAGAACAAAGACACTCATACAGGTTTGTAATAACATGAGGGTGAGTAAATGATGACAGAATTTACATTTTTGTCTAATATATTATTGAGAGAACTGATATTTACACTATATGCATTGTATGATCTCATTGATTTACTTGTTTGGGCCTCGGAATTATGTTGGTGTTTTTTATTTCCTCATCCATGCATATTCTCACTATATGTGCTATAAAAGCCTGATGATGTATCACATATCGACAAAATTTGAAACATGCATGCAAACTAAAAAAAAAAAAAAAGATTTTCCTTATTGAAGATTTTCCTGGAAGTTCAACAAACTTCCAGTTAAAAAAAAATATGTTGACTATTGTTTCATAATGCCAGGCTTTACAGGGTTAAACATGCCACATATTTTGATCAACAGTGTGTGTTTTTTTTGTCATTTGTGTCGGGATTAAGTATAATTTCAGCATTCAGGCCTGATTTACCATCAGACTAAAAGCTGTCGTAACCAGCTGAACTGCATATCTGCCCGATCCTGCCCTGCTACAACTTGTTTGGAGATTTTTTTCCTGCCTTTTTGCACTTTATAATCTAACAAATTTGCATGTTTGTTCAATCACATGCCAGCCTGTCCTTGTGTGCGCTGCGGTTAGTGATGTAAAGGTCGGATGCAGTCGGGCTGGATGAGTTGGGTATCTTGTTGTGTGATTCACGAGGAATGTTAAGCTTGTAACTCCGAAGACTTGAGAGATTCCAGAGGGAAATGTTATTTGAGACTCTTCAGATTCCTCTCTACACAGGCTGCACATAAACAAACATCCCTTAGAAAAGCAGAAGTGTCTAGTATCGCTAGGTCAGAAAGAGTGAGAGTATTAAAACCCACCCCATGGGATCTGCATGACTAACAGGGTTTAGTCAGAATCTGCAGTGGCCGTCATTGTCTGAAACGTAACCTGACACTCCCCGATCTTGTGTGTCAACCGTTAAGCCAAATATGATCAAATGTCTCTATTTCAGTGTACGGGTAATAGTTTTATTTCACACCCACATTTTTTTATCATTTACTCAACCTCATGCTGTTACAAATCTCTATGACTTGCGTTCTTCTGTTGAAAATTTTAAAGAACAGTCAGTGATCATTGTATGAACAAAATACATTTTCAAAATATTTTCTCGTGGGTTCATTTTTCTGATCAGCAAAAAAAAAAAAAAAAAAGGTGTCTTTGCTTTTCATTGAACAATTTAAAGCCCACTTTAAAGCCCACTTCGATACCACAGCAAAAATCTAGCTTTTAATAATCAAACATTGTTATAGATGTTATAACTGATTTCTAAGTAGTTATATTTTAGTATACCGGTAATAGTTTTATTTTCACACCCACATTTTTTTATCATTTACTCACCCTCATGCTGTTACAAATCTCTGCGTTCTTCTGTCGAACATTTTGAAGAACAGTCAGTGATGATCATTGTATGAACAAAATACATTTTCAAAATATTTTCTCGTGGGTTAATTTTTCTGATCAGCAAAAAAAAAAAAAAAGTTATTACGCAATTAAGGCAAGCATCAGCTTGAATAAATAAATAAGAATAGATTTATAAGATATATTAAGATTAATAATTCTGGGCCTTTTTAGTTTTCAAACATTGCAATGATGGAAAGTAGATACAAATAACGCCTATTTTAAGTACCGAAAAATACGTTTTCATCTTATTTTGAATGGGGGGGGGGGGGGTAAGTTTGCTTTTCATTAAACAATTTAAAGCCCACTTCCAGATACCACAGCAACAATCTAGCTTTTAATAATCAAACATTGTTATAGACAAGTGAACAGTCATTAATAAAATAACAACAAATCAGCCTGATCTCATGAAAATGCATGCATTGTGTTTATCGTGCAATTTATACACGAAAATGAGTTTTTACGTGCATATGATACGCACTTTATTGCATGTAATACACATGCACCCCACACCACTACTAAACCTACACATGTGTATCATATCAATGTAAAAACTCATTTTCGTGTATAAATTGCACGATAAACACAATGCATGCTATTTAGTGTGACCGGGTTGAACAAATACACAAGTTACAAGCATAGGCCTATGATAAATACAATAAAACAAAGTTACAAATAAAGTATCATCTAACAGTATTCAGGTACAGAAATGTAATCAGTAAATGTAAAATAACACTATAGTGTTCACTGTATTAAATAAATATAGATTAATCTTTGTTAAATATGTGTTTTGTTGTTTGATGAACATTAATGACATCAGCAGGTATTTATAGGCTGCTGTCACTTTAAGACCTAATGAACAGATCCAATATAATGATACACATCGATTTCTTTCTCAACTGTTTACGTTCACTTAGGCTGTGTTTACACGGAAACGATCTGAAGAGAAAACGCAAAAGTGGCGTTGCGTTATGACTTTTTATTCTGCGTTTAGACGAGCGTTATTGGGGGGGAAATCTGCGTGCATATGGTGACGCAAAAGTGTGATATTGGATGTAGTGTACACTCCAGGCGGCTAGGTGGCGATGTGGAGCACTGAAAGTGAAAGAGACGCTGACAAAGCTGCTGCTTTAACCCTCTGTACTCTTCGCGTGTCGCTCAATAATGACAGATTTTTTTTATTTTTTTTTGTCAATGAAATTAATGCTATATTTTAGTTTGATAATGTTTTGTTATTTTCCTGTACTGGTGCATGCCTGTGACGTAAACACATACGCGACACCTTCACTGTCTAGCAGACTTTTGCGTTTTTACCGTTTTTACCCTTTAGACGGGAACGCGACGGTGGAGGGTTTTTAAGATTTCCACTCTGGAGGGTGTTTCACTTTTTTGCATTTTTAAGCCCCAAAAACGCCGTTGCCGTGTAATCGAAAGGCACATCCGATAAAATATTTTTACGTTTTCACCCGCAAGCGTTCTCGTGTAAACAGGGCCTTAGACATAACCGACTGAGAATACTTGCCGAGACTGGCATTTTTAACATCATTTTGTGAGTTCAAGTTCAAGGAGAATCAAGAGGAATTTTATGCATGCTATCTGAAACCGTTTGATTGTGTAAATTATCAAAAGAAAACATGTGCTAATGCTAAAATTTCACGATGGTTAGCCGATTTAATCCACGAATCACGTGCGTGCCGAACCGTAGGGCCTGGTCCGTATGGATCACGGATCACCTGCGAACAGGGACGCCTTTTATTTGGCGTATTTGGTTAGTCGGGTCTAACCCAGCATAAAAGGAACTACCAATGTACGTTGAATGGATGAACGCAACAAAAACACAGCTCCGATCACAGCATCCTCCAGGTGTTTAATGCCGTCACTGTCAACCAGCTTACGTCACTTCAGAGTTACTGGCGGTGCGAATGCAAAGGAAAATGACTCTAGGGGGAAATGTAGTTCTCGGGGGACCACCCTGGTGAGTTTCTATTACTCCCTGAGTCCCTGCTGCGAAAGCCCGTAATGTGACAATGGGGTGGGGTTCATAAGATTCATAACTTTTGTATCCAGTCAATGGTCCATGTCATCGTCATCCTTCAGAAGCAGCTTTTCAAGGTTTTGAAATCAAATCCCAAGATTCAAATCAATGCCTTTCATTGTAAAAGTACAATATTTTTATTATTTATCTGATGAACCTCCTACTCACTCTCAGAAAAAAAGGTACAAAAGCTGTCACTGGGGCGGCACTTTTCCAAAAGGTTCACTTGTACCTAAAGGGTGCATATATTGCTATCTTAAAGGTATTAGAACCTAAAGTGTACCTAAAAGGAACAAAAGTATACCTTTTGAAAAGATACCGCCCTACTTTTGTACCTTTTTTCTGAGAGTGTATCTGCGCTCTCGGCTGGTTATAAATCACTTCACCTTTTTTGGCAAGGTCCTACATGAATTCTAAACCTGTTACATGCTGTTTGAATTCATGGCTGTTTGTTCTTATCAGTTTAGACTATGAAACACTCTTGTGGTCTCTACAATGATAACTTGTTGTTGCAATGGCATGAGGTAGCGTCATGTCTGAGACCTGTCATGAATTTTCACTTATAATTATAAGTGTCTTATTATATTTGACTCCAAATCGGTATGACTTACCTTTTCTGTCTGAGACAAAAGAAGTCAATTGGGTTTAAAAAAACTGAACTTCATTGACTATGTCAAATAAAATCTTTCAAAGTATATTTTGTTTTCTACAGAAGTGAGTTAGGTTTGGCGAGTAACACGAGGGTGAGTAAACGATGACTAAATCGTCAGTTGGGTGAACTGTGCCTTTAATTAAGCATCTGGAGAACTGGGGATCTGAATGCTGCTTTGGGCTGGTACAAAATGTACAATTTGCTGTCTTGACTGGAGATAGCGATTGACCTTTATTTATTATTCCTTGGTTTTTGTTGTGATTCACTTACAAGATGAAACTTGGTTATATATAAACACTTTTCAAATTAAAACTCCCTAAAATAAATCTGCAACGAAAGATTATTTTGTTAATCAATAAGTCTGTTTGTTATTTTGTTGAATAATTGCATGACATTTTTTTTTTATTAAACTGACACTTCATTATATGAAAGCATTAATACATAATTATTACCATAAATTAAAGTTATACTAAAATTAATTAATTTGAATCATTTACAAAAATGTTATTCCACATCCTGCCCAATGGTGTCCTCCAAACAATGTGCAATGAAGGCTATAAAAACAAATGTGAATGTATTGATGTCACACACACACACTCACACACACACATGCACTCACTCACACACACACACACACACACACACACACACACACACACACACACACACACACACACACACACACACACACTCACTCACACGCACTCATCCATGCACAGACACAGACACACACACACACACACACACACACACACACACACACACACACACACACACACACACACACACACACACACACACACACACACACACACACACACACACACACACACACACACACAAACTGGTGTGTGCCTGTAACAATATGGCTAAATTGAGCCAGAACACTCAAATAAGAGTTTGTAATGAGGTTGATTAAGCTCTGATAAAGATTTGCTTTTCAATTTGTTAATTATTTATTGATATATGTAACAAAATGTCTTTCTCTGTGTTCAGGTTTAAATGTAGTAAAACTTAAGGAAAACCTGACACTTCAAATCAACATTTCAAAACAGAAAAAGAGAAAATATCTAAACCTTGACAAAAAATGAGTATTTGACAATGTCTAAATATATACAAATCCACAACCGAAAAAAAGTAAGAAGCCTAGTGGGTACACCATGGCATTACAGATGTTTTTCTTTTTTTACTCCCACCGGATGACACTAAGCTGCCTTCAAAAATAGGATTTTATAGGCATTGTCTCTGTGAAATACTTTAAATTAAAAATAAAATTATATTTTTTTTTTTTCAATGGGAGTGAAGAAGCCTGAATATGCACATAAAATTCTCTCTCTTAAAAAAAAAAAAAAGTATATATATATTATTGAACAAAAATATATTTAGCCTACATTGATTTTACTGAAAATAAAAAAAAGTTACATCTCAGGAGTTTTGTCTCTGTTAACCGCGAACAACATAAGTGTGACTCCCAATTCCAAAGGGTTAAAACAGAAGTTAATTAAGGGTAATTAAAAAGTATTAATGGACAAAAACAAGCACAAACTAAATGTTAACTGATAGAAGGAGCGAACATTCACTAATCTGGTGGATGTTTTCCATGCACAGTGCACAGCAATCAACTGATAATCAAATTATCTTCACTAATCTGTCAATTATTTTCATTATCGATTATTATTGATCAGTTTTTGCAGCGCTGTAGAAATAATGCATCAAATGTTTACATTTATAAGACAGAGGCTGAGATTTACAAGATGCAAATAAATGATTACTTTGAATTTCATATCATGCAAATCAGGGTAAAGGACAAGTGTCCTGAGAAAGAGAACATTCTCTCACCACTCCCTGATTCATCAGTGAACAGCACTGCAGTTTTAAACATTTAGTCACGGTTTCCGCCCCAGGCTCAGAAAATGGGCTAGGTCTTCTTATCAGCGCAGGACGAGAGTTATTATTAACCCGTGTCACTCTCAACTTCACATTCCAGGCTCGCTGTATTGGCAAATGACCGTGGAGCAGTGAAAGGAGAGGTGGAGATCAGGGTTTAATCCCTTAAGCGGCACCCCCCTTTTTTTTATAGACATGAAAATGCACATTCCGAACTTAAATGGTTGTAATTCAAGAATGCTTTGGAAAATAGATGTAAGATTGGTCTTGTTTTAAAGAGGACATTTGGCAGATTTTTGTAGAAGTTAAATAAATTAAGGAAGTTAAACAGAAAAAAAGTTATAGAAGTTTGAGTTTATGAAAATGGACAATGTTAAAAAATGTATTGTTCATATTTTATATAAAATATATATTTTCAAAACCTGGAGGACTCTAAAAATGCAAAAATATCAAAGCCAAAAATCGGAACAAGTTGTGTTTCAAATTTTAGGTTGATATCTAAAAAAAATAAGCTTTCAGTGAGATTTAGTTTGGGCGCAGTACCACACCTCTCCACTAGTTGACATTACTGCCCATATAATTACTGTAATCTGAACCATTATTTTTTACAATTTCCATAAAATTTATGAAGTAGACATCCTATTCAGAAGTATAGGATGGTTTTGCAAAAGTTTGGCAGATTTTAAAATGAATTCAACCTCTAAGAAACACAGAAAGATCACGTGTGTGCATTATAGCTCGCTGCCACATCACTAATGCTGAATCTATTCTTTTTTTCTTTATATTTAAAACATTTTCAGACCTTTTTTTCTAAAAGAATTAAATGGATGCTATCTTTTGAACTCTTGGCATGAGGTTTCTACCATTCTTTCATGATTTTTCATGTTCATCACTATTTCAAAATAAAGGTCTGAACACGCCTTAGGAGTATGAAAATATTCTTGTTGCAAATTGATAAATTACGGCTCCTCTGTCATTCATTTTGAAAATCAGTCACCAAATATATAAACTAGAGATTGTACGCTTTCAAATGATATATAGTTTGTCAAGATTAGTTTAGGTTTAGTATAGGATATTACTGTTTTAAATATGTAATGGTCGTGCCAATATAAGGGGTTAAGATCTGACGAGGAACAAAAAGAGAGTGTGTGAAAACACAGATAGAGGGGGTGAAAACTATTGTGGGGGTTTTTCCCCGTTTTTTTACCCGTGAAAAAAGTGAAAAAACACCTAATGTGTTAGATGTTGCACATGCTTGTTAAAAATAATCATTATATCATCCATCACTTATTGCACAGTTTTTAAAAAGGATGAGAAACTGCCATTCAAAATGTGGGGTCAGTAAGATATTATTATTATTTATTTATCCTTTTTTTATACTTTTATTCAGCAAGGATTAATTAAATTGATCATAAGTTACAGTAAAAACGTTTACATGACTCTTACAAAAGATTTCTATTTCAAATAATAAAAATATTAAGAATAATAACTGTTTTCACATGTTTCTTAAACAGCAAATCATCATATTATACTGATTTCTGAAGGATCATGTGACACTGAAGACTGGAGTAATGATGCTGAAAAATCAGCTTTGATCACAGGAATAAATTACATTTTAAAATAATAGATTATATACTAAAAAAAAGTAAACGGATGTTTTCATTTATATAATTGTGCAGGCTATTCTACAAACATATCTTAAATGTCTAATAAAATATACTATACATCATCATCATCATCATATTAGAAGTGTGTTTAAGTTATTGTATGTGTAAATTGCATTTTTGATGTATTTTTGAATAAAGTTATTGATCTGAATGAAAAAAAAAGCATTTCTATGACCCTATTATACATTTCCCATGGTCAAAATAATAACACCATGTTTTGTAACTTATAAATAATTAGATTGAAAATTTTAATGGTGTAAAAGGTAAAAAATTGTCCCTTTATTTTAGGAAGGGGGGCATTTAAAAGTGTATTTGTTCAGGTGGCAAGAGAGCACGATAGGCACATGTACACACACAGTTTATTACACTGTGAAGAGTGAAAGTGTCAGATCAAAGAAGCTCATGTGTAACTCATACAACTCCACTAAAAGTTCACCAAATATCAGCTTAATGTTATTTATAATTTTCACAAAGGACAATATTTGCACGCTGTATGTTTGTAAAATGAGCGATGTCCACTTCATGAACTTCTTCCAATATTGAAAACTGGACAAAGAACAGGCAAATTAGTAATAAAGTTTTTTGTATTATTAATGGTGCTTGCCTATAGGCAAAGCAACATTAGTGTTATTGCTCATACTTATTATTATTTTACTTCTTTTTATTCCGCCGCTTTTTTGACGCGCTACTCCTCCCGCAGTTTTTGTCACAGACCCGTGAATGAGGTGTCAAATCGTGCGGCCTATTCGGGAATGGTGTGCTATGACTTTTATAAGCGATCGGGGGTGCGGTGGTCGCCCCAGGGGCGAAAAAGTCGACGAAAAATCCCATAGACTTAACATTACGTCAAACTTTGACGAGTCATAGCTCAGAGCGAGGATTTCGTAGAAATGTGAAATTTACCACATTTGGAGAGGCTGGCAGGCTCTGTAAGAACATACCTCACAATGGGGTAAAAGTTGCACCCCTGGGGGGCAGGAGCGGCCCAAACTTTTCCTATTGACTTAACATGGTGTAGGACGGCCCATGAAATGGAGAGAGAGAGAGAGTAAGCGATTTTGTATTGAACATAACTCTGGTTCACTGTGTCATAGAGACAAGGGGGCGGGCTCATTTTACTCAGACGACCAATCAGTCTCTCAGGATCACTGTGAAGCTATCAGGCCACGCCCCTAGCAACCATTTAGAGCAGCTTAGCAACAAGTTCCATAGACTTCCATTGAAAGAGATCAAAGGGATATCTCTGGATAGAAGTGTCATAGAAACACGAGGGTTGGCTCGTTTGACTTGGGGCAGCAAACAGCCAATTGTGAATCACATCAACACTTCCTAGCCCCTCCCTAGCAACCATTGTCGAGCAGCTTAGCAACCAAAATTCACAGACTCATAGCTCAGAGCAAGGATGTCGCAGAAACGTGTAATTTGGCACATTTAAAGAGACTGGCAGGCTCTGTAAGAACATACCACACAATGGGGTAAAAGTTGCACCCCTGGGGGGCAGGAGGGGCCCAAAGTTGCCCCAATGAAGTACTATGGTGTAGGACAGCCCATTTCATGGGCTGTCCTACACCATAGTAAGAGATATTCTATTGAACATAACTCTGGATCACATTTGAAGAGGCTGGTAGGCTCTGTAACAACATACCACACAATGGGGTAAAAGTTGCACCCCTGGGGGGCAGGAGGGGCCCAAAGTTGCCCCAATGAAGTACTATGGTGTAGGACAGCCCATGAAATGGGCTGTCCTACACCATAGTAAGCGATATTCTATTGAACATAACTCTGGATCACAGTGTCATAGAGACAAGGGGGCGGGCTCATTTTACTCGGACGACCAATCAGTCTCTCAGGATCATTGTGAAGCTTTCAAGCCACGCCCTAGCAACCATTTAGAGCAGCTTAGCAACAAGTTCCATAGACTTCCATTGAAAGAGATCAAAGGGATATCTCTGGATAGAAGTGTCATAGAAACACGAGGGTTGGCTCGTTTGACTCGGGGCAGCAAACAGCCAATCATGAATCACATCAACACTTCCAAGCCCCTCCCTAGTAACCATTGTCGAGTACCTTAGCAACCAAAATCCAGACAGGGATATCTTCCATTCTGAATGTCACAGAGACGTGGGAGTTGGTTTATATCATTCATACTGACAAGCAGCCTTTGGAGTTTCATGATTGGCAGCTGCCAAGCCACTCCCTAGCAACAAAACAGAGTACCCTAGCAACCATTTTGCAAGACCTATATCTCTGCATCAAAACATCGTATAGAGATGGGGGTTGGTTTATACATTCACACTGACTTTGGAGCTTCATGATTGGCAGCTGCCAAGCCACTCCCTAGCAACCAAACAGATTACCCTAGCAACCGTTTTATAAGACGTATATCTCTGCATCAGAACATCGGATAGAGATGGGGGTTGGCTCTTTTGACTCATGCTACCAAACAGGACTTGCTACATGCTACACATGCTAGCAGTGAATAGCTAAATGCTAATTTTGATTAGCTAAGTGCTAAATCATGCCAAGAAAATGCTACAAACTCCATAGTAACCATCTGTGACAACTACCAACCACCTAGTAACACCATAGCAACTACCCAGAATACCCTAGCAACTGCCTAGCAACCACCCAGAACACCCTAGCAACCGCCTAGCAACCACCTAGCAACCACCCAGAACACCCTAGCAACCGCCTAGCAACCACCCAGAACACCCTAGCAACCGCCTAGCAACCACCTAGCAACCACCCAGAACACCCTAGCAACACCCTAGCAACCACCCAGAACACCCTAGCAACCGCCTAGCAACTATTCAGAATACCCTAGCAACCGCCTAGCAACCACCTAGCAACCTCCCAGAACACCCTAGCAACCACCCAGAACACCCTAGCAACTGCCTAGCAACCACCCAGAACACCCTAGCAACCACCCAGAACACCCTAGCAACCACCCGAACAACATGAATAAGCCATATCTCAGCAGCAGAACATCGTACAGACATGGTTGTTGGCTCGTATGCAATCATGTACCACACTCTAGCATCCGAGTGTCGAGTTTTGCCACTGCAAGCACCATTCACATTTTCTTCTGGAAATGTACGTTCTAGTTATTATTATTATTTTACTTACAGAGGGTGAAAGTCTAACAACATTTTCAGATATGCATAAAATCTGTCTCTAAGCACAGCCCACATGTCTAAATGCTCTCACACATGTTGGGTAAGTATATAGACACATCAGCATGTGAAAGTGTCAGAGTGTCACTTGCTCTTGATTCAGTAACAGTTAATTATAGTGTACAGAAGAAGTGCATGTGGGACAGGGCGTTTCTCTGAAGGCATTTTTTGACTGTTGGACTGCGTTGGTTAGGAAGTCTTGCAAGCCCTGATCTATATCAATGCTTTAGTAGGTTGGGCAATCTTCACTATTGCAGAATAATCATGACTCAATCATTTATATATAGGCGTATATATACTGTATATGCTTTATACACACAGCGGACATGGTAAAAATGTCCCGGGGAACACATTTAAACATAACTAGTATTATTAATATCCTACAAAATTAAAAGAAGTAACTAATTTACTATGAATAGAATAGTTCAATATCAAATATTCAGATATTATAAACTGATAGATATAATAAAGTAAAGCAATAACATGATATTTAAAGTTGAATTGCACTTATGAGTTGTATTCAATATCAATCAGTTGGGGGGAGTTCATCTAAAAGTTGATGAGTGTGTTTTGTTTTACTATATTTAGCTATCATAATAGTTTACCAAAGAAATAATTGACCAAAAAAAAAAAAAAAAAAATCAAACAAGGTGAAGCAGGCCTACTTTTCATTTGTATTTGCAAGTATTTGGGTTTATTTATTATACATAGCCCTTTTTGTTGATTTTTCCAGAATAACTACATATATAAATAACTATATCGTGAAATATATTGTTACCGTGACATAAAATTAGTCCGCCCACCCCTAACACACACACACACACACACACACACACTACTGTTTAAAAGTTTGGGTCGGTAAGATTTTTTTTTTTGTGCTCACGAAGTCTGCATTTATTTTATCAAAACTACAGTTAAAACCGCAATATTGTTTACATTTTAATGTTTAAATATCATTCAAATTCAAAGTAATTGTTTTCTGTTTTCATAGTAAAATGTAATTTGACTATTTTCAGCATCATTACTCTTTAGTGTCACATGATCCTTCAGAAATCATTATAATGTGATGATTTGCTGCTCAAGAAACATTTCTTATCATAATCAGCTGTGGTGCTTAATATTTTTTTCTCACTTTATTTTGATTTTCTCCACATAAACAAAATACATCACACAATTACAGATACCATTGAAATATCACATTTATGTATTTATAGTCCTTAGTAAGTATAATAATTCCCTCTCAGGACAGAGACAGAACAAGGTTAAAGTTAAGAAATAATAAAAAGGAGATACAATTATATCTCTGTCATATGATGCAAATTATGTTCCAACAGCATTATGCATGAATTCAAAATAAAGGAAAGGAGAAAATAAAATAATAGCAGAATTACATACAATATACACAAGAACAGCAACCATAAACCGAAAAAACAAACAAAAAAACATAATGATTGTAAAATAAATCAGTAAAGCACCAGTGCTGCACCGTGACACCGTAGAAATAGAAATATTTTGTTACAATGTAAAAGTAATTTCTGTCACTTTTGATCAATTTAATGCAAACTTGATGAAAAAATATCGTACTGACCCCAAGATTTTGAAGTATCTAATTATTGCACCATTTTTTTCTGATTATATTATTTGGAGGACTATATTTTTACTATTAAAAATGAATTAGTAACACTGTAGGACTGCTTAAAAGATGTTATGTTGAAAATATAGCTTGTATAGTTACAGACTGGTAGTTCAAGTTGTTTATGTGGTTAAACATAGAAGGAAGGACTTTAAAGCTACACTGTGTAGGATTTACACCCATCTAGCGATGAAAATGTATATGACTAACTGAATATTACTTTCTAGCCCCTCCCATTCCGAGGGCGTTTTAACTCCTACGGTTGCCGTATTATTTCAAATAAGATGTAGGAGGTATGAGGTACAGAGAGTGATAATAATAAATCATTTGAGGGAATTAGGGTTGCAGGAATTAACATTAAAAGGATTGTTGAGCATAGGTGACAGAGCACAAGTTAGGATATTGTTAACTTTCTTAAGGGAAACTGGTTTGTTTAATAGAATATAAGGATAAACAGAGATATGGGAAAGAGTGTTTGGTAATGAATTAATGTGTGTGTGTGTGTGTTATAAGATTATTATTTTATTTTTTTTATTTTTATGTGAAAACTAGATTGTAAGCCTATTGTCTGATTCACACTCCGGAGCAGAAGGTGGCGGTAATGCACCAAAAGCTGGTTGCCAACCGCCGTTAAAAACAAAAACAAAAAAGAAGAAGAAGAGTATTATTTCAAATCTGCCGGCAGTCGCGAGTAATCTCCCGCTCGCATTCGTCACGGTGCTACTGAGTGTAAAAAACGTGAAAAGAGAAGCTTGAATTTCCAGGTGTGTCCCTCTTTGGCTAATGTATTTTCAAGATGGAGGCGCAACATGGCTTCCGCCATTCGAGCTGCTCACCCGTATGTATTATAAATGGCAGATTTACGTTTGCGAGAATACTTGATTAGTTGGTAGAGGTAATTATACATTAATGAGCATGTATAATTTTGAAAGAACAAAGTGCTTTTTGCTAAGAACTTAAAAAATTACACAGTGTAGCTTTAAAAGTAGGGATGCACCGATTTTGGCCGATACTGATAACCGATAATTCCTTTTTTTTTTGAAAGGCGATAACCGATATATTGGCCGATACATCTACATCCAAATTTTTATATTATTTTTGAGTGCCTGATTACAAAAACAAAAGCTTTACCATTAAAAGCAAATGTTCTCATTATAATTGCATGTAGTCTATATGACAGATTTGCGTTGCACTGTATTTTCCTTTTTTGAAGTGATTCCAATCAAATTTCAAGCAATTCAAAACCATCACGATGTGCACAGTACACATCTGGTAAAGGTAAAGAAGAAACAAAATAAAATAAAAATGCTTCATCAAATAAATAGATAATAGAATGGAGAACAAGATTTATAATATTTGCGTTTTGAGTCAGAAAGCATGCTCTTCCTAAAGATTGGATGTTAGAGATTATGATGGACAATGAAAGCTTGATCTGGTCTTCTTTTCTGCACTCAGGCGGTGTGTTGAATGAATTGGAGGTCACGTCTACAGAAACACAAACATCATGAACTCCCAGGGCAGCTATGGCAGCAACTTCATGTGTGAGTATTGCAGTACACAAGCAGTTATGTGGGACCGGTCATGATGCAGCCGTTATAATAATATGGTTACATGTCTAAGCATGCTAGGATTTTGTCTACAAAATGGCAAATAAGCTGCTACTGTACATAGTTCTGGAGTGGCTTGTTTCATCACGTTTCCTGTCCTTTGTCTGATCACTTTGTATATATTGTATATTTACTCAATGTTTGTGTGTGTATGTTGTAGTTCAGTCCATGAACGATGAACTGAACGCAACTTTGGCCACAGCGGACGAGCTGTCACGGGAGTTCAGCTCTCTCTTGTCAGAAGCAACTCCTGTTGCGCAAACCACGACTGCACAGGTACAGAGCTGACTCAAGACTGAGCTGCTTTACTATTGTCAAGGCCTTTCTCTATCTTATTTTAGTAGTTGGCATTTCAAGCTGTGACAACAATGTCCTGCAGTGATACACATAATACAACCATTATTCACGCAGTTTATAGCTTCATGTTAATCAGTAGACAAATATATTTTTACTTGTTGAAATATATATTTTATTTCACACAGCAGAACTATTTAAATGCAAAACCACTACAAAATATAATAAAAACAATAGCAACCAAATACAGGTGAAACTCGAAAAATTTGAATATCGTGCAAAAGTTCATTTATTTCAGTAATTCAACTTAAAATGTGAAACTAATATATTATATAGACTCTTTACATGCAAAGTGAGATATTTCAAGCCTTTATTTGTTATCATTTTGATGATTATGGCTTACAGCTTATGAAAACCTTTTCACAATATTCTAATTTTGAATTTGGGGTTTTCATAAGCTGTGAGCCATAATTTCATGTGGCTTACAGTTTCATGTGATTCTTCAGAAATATGAAAAATAATATGCTGATTTTTTTGTGTGTTTTTAAACAGCAAACTAATCATAATTATCATGAATTATTATCTTTATATAATATAATTAAATCCCATAGCTAAAAAAAAAAAAAACGTCAATAGTTTCTCTCTACAAACAAAGAGACTTTTTGGATTTATAAATATAATATCCTATGGAAGCTTGTTTCCGCCACAGAATAAAACATTTTAAAAGATAATTGCGACTTTTTATCTCACAATTGAGAGTTTACATCTCGCAATTCCGACTTTATTTCTCAGAATTATGAGATATAAAGTTAGAAATCCGTTAAATAAAGTCGCAATTGCGTTAAAATATAACGTTTTTAAGTTTTAAGTTTTTAAAGTTGTTAAGAAAGTTTTTTCTTGCAATTGCGACTTTATATCACACTATTCTGACTTTCTAACACATAATTGCGAGTTTATATCTCCTATAATTTTCTAAGAATTTTGAGATATAAACTCGCAATTGCGAGTTATAAAGTCCAATTCTAAGGAAAAAAAAGACTGACTTTTTTTTTAACCTCAAAATAGTTTATATCTCACAATTCTGACTTCATAACATGCAATTGCAACTTTATATCATGCAATTTTTACTTTATATATCCCAATTGCGTATTATAAAGTCATAATTGTGAGATATAAACATGCAATTCTGAGAAAAAAATCTGAATTTCAATTTAATTTCTCGCAATTGCGAGTTTATCTCTCATAATTCTGACTTTATAACACACAATTGTGACTTTATAACACGCAATTGTGACTTTATATCACACAAATCTGACTTTATAACACACAATTGTGACTTTAGTTTATATCACGTAATTCTGACTAGAAAAAAGTCGCAGAATTGTGAGATAAAAATAACCTTTCGCAATAACCTTTTTGATTTTTCAGTCTGTGGCGGAAACAAGCTTCCATAATATCCAGTATTGTGTGTAGCCATGAAATAATAAAGGCTTTTTAATTTAAAAAAGACTGACATGGTCATCCCAGAACTTTATTGAGTTACTATCTACATTCCACAGTTTGAGATGATGCATATGTGGCTAAATATTGTTCTATCATGATATTTTCCTTGATCTTTTTATTGTAGAGTTCCAGCGCCAAACCCCAGGGCGGCAGCAATGGCAACAGCGGTTTGTACAGCGCAAACAAGAATGGATCTGAGAACATCAGGACAAGCTATCCCGTTTCCCAGAGCTCAGACTTCACCATCAACAGGAAAGAATCCAACCTGGACCTTCCTCCTGCCCTCGCAATTCGATCTCCATCACCTGGCCTGGACAGCATGAAGTTTATGCCTTCATCTCCCAGTCCTTTAACCCAGCAGCACGCCCCTTTCATGACACGTAAAGACTCAGATTCACGATATCCCGCCGACCAAAAGATGCCCCCTAATATGTCTCCAAATACATTGAGACGAATGCCGCAGAGGTCTCAAGAACGAAGCACGAGAGGATCGCTGAGCTATGTGGAACTGTCGCCCGTACCCAGCCCCACATACGACAGTATGACATCTCGCAGCTTGCTTCAGCCCTCATCTAGCCCCAAGTCTTCGATGAACAGGTCACAAAGGCAGGACCGAGCTCCTTCCCCTCAGCCTTTTAATCAACCATCAGCCAGTACGCTTCCACGCAACTTCCAGCCATTCAGATCAGGTATTTGGGGATTTTAAGTGTATTAAATGCATGTAAATAAACACTCTTAAAAAATAAATTATTTTCAAAAGATGCATTAAAGGAACCGTATGTAAGATTGTGGCCAAAACTGGTACTGCAATCACTTTCAAATGACTGTAGAGCGGTGTATCCCCTCCCTCTCCCCCCTGACTCGAGGTTGCCAGATAGGCTGCAGGATCCAGCAGGAACGTCGACTTCTACAAGGAGCTTCCAATGGCAAGACTAGAGCAGAGCTGGCAACCCGGATGCCGAAACACTTCTGACTTCGTGATTGGTAGATAGATCAGGCCAAAACACAAGATGACAAGATCAACATCAGTTGAGGGCTGCAACTTCACTTTTAAATTACAATATCCTGGCCGGACTACTGTTGTCAGCGATATAAGTATTTGAAATGAACATGATTTCTTAATGTCTACTGACATATCAGGGCCATTTTATGATTTATTGAAATACATTTCTTACAAACGGTTCCTTTAAATAACATAGGAAATGAATACAGGTAATTTTAGACCCATGTTGTGCATTAGAAGAGGTTTGCATTGCTTGTGCATCAAAGGGTTAAAAAAAGGTTCTTTATTTCCATTTGCAGTTCCATGAAGAATCTTTAACGTCTATAGAACCTTTCAATTGACCGTTCGCAAAGACCCGCCCCCCTTAGTTACTGTTGCTATGTCCAACAAGCTACGCCGCTCTCACGCCACACACCATGTTCTCACGCAGTGAAAAATACATCGGAGCAGAGAGGAGACTGACAACACGCTGACAGACAGGACAGACCAGCTTACTTTTGATATGAAACAAATTCTCACCTTTCAAAATTGGTAATTTTTTAAAAGAAATTTAAACAATAAATACTGTTGTGTGGCTCTTTAATGTGTCTGACAGATCGCTGTGTCGCCTCAGTTAAAGCCGCTCGTGAACCGATCATCTCTTCCTTCTAGTTCATTTATAGCATCAAATAAACATGAATGAACATCAGAAGGAATGTTGTTTTAACCGCGGAAATTCATCAGTATACTCCATTTTTCAAGTTCAAATCCTCCCCCATGTTAATCTACTAACTCTCTTGACTGCTTTGTCGGACAAAATGGCGGATGGCGGAGTATGATTGGTCAGATCACCTGTCAATCAAGCTCCCTGCGAAGGGTCAGTTGCACAAAAAAGGTTATTTATAGTGGAAAAAGGTTCTTTAGATTTTTCTTTAGGCAAACCCATAATGATTCTTGTACAGTGGGCACCAAAGGTCTTTGGTTGGTGGTAAAGTTGTCTGTTTGCTTTTTTTGGTTTATTGTTTGTTCCCTCATCGGTTCTTTCTTCCATCTCCTTCCAGAAGAGGGAATGCAGAGGCAGAAGAAGCCCTGGAACGAGACAGACCTGGATGTGCACGAGAGAAAGCCTCACCACACATATGATCGTAAGTTCTGTTGCACAATTAAACAGAATATACAAGTAATGTAACTCGCTTTTCTTTCATAAATTGCATTGCTCAGTAGTAAACCTGGAGGCAACATTGTGCAACAATTAACATAAATTAATAATCAAAGACCTGTTTTTGTTCATTCAGATATTTTCATTGAAATTGAGTGCCTGTTTTGTACTTATTTCAGAATATTAAATCATATTAAACTATTTTATTAAACTATAACAGACTTTACATTGACTGCTACATGAGACAATTCTTATTTTTTTTTTTTTTTTAATTTTACATAAATGTTAAGTGAATACTGAAAAAGTAAATAACTTAAAATGTGAAGAAAATCTAAATAAATATAATACAATCTATATCAATTCCAGTCACATAATATTGCTTCTGTGTAACAAACACATTTAACTATTCATAATATACAAATAATTTATGACTTTAAGTGCTCTTAAAGTATACAATATTAATAATAATATACAATAAATATAGTCCTTTACACAATATTTAAAGTTTTAAAATCCAAGAAATATATTATGACAAACAAAGTCTTTTTATTGGTTTATTCAAAGTCATACCTTCATTATTAAAGGAACAAGCAGACTTTTTGGGACTTTAGCTTATTCCCCGTATCCCCCAGAGTTAGATAAGTCCATACATACCCTTTTCATCTCCGTGCGTGCCGTAACTCCGTCTGACGCACCCACCGCTAGCCTAGCTTAGCACAAAGACTGGAGGTAAAAGGCTCCAGCTAGCATACTGCTCCCAATAAGTGACAAAATAACGCCAACATCACAGCGTGTACAAATAACAAGGTCACATGAGACACAGCCATCTTCTAACCATATACATACAGGGAACTATATTCTCAGAAGGCGAAGCGCTGCTACTTCTGCGGAGTGATTTGCTCGCAGCGCCTGAGAAGCCCCGTGGTGAGGAGACGAGAGTTCGCTCAAAATGTTGTTGTGCTAATCACTCCGCAGAAGTAGCAGCGCTTCGCCTTCTGAGAATATAGTTCCCTGTATGTATACGGTTAGAATATGGCTGTGTCTCATATTTTGTCACTTATTGGGAGCAGTATGCTAGCTGGAGCCATTTACCTCCAGTCTTTGTGCTAAGCTAGGCTAGCAGTGTGTGCGTCAGACAGAGTTACGTCACGCACGGAGATGAAAAGGGTATGTATGGACTTAAGTAACTCTGGGGGATACGGGGAATAAGCTAAAGTCCAAAAAAGTCGGCGTGTTTCTTTAAGCATTTTAGCATTGTAGCATTCATTCAAAGCGTTGTATCGCTATATAACGTGCTTGCAAAGTAATGAAAATGGGTGTGTTACCAAGAGGCAACATCATGCAGAAGAGGGAAGCATATATCATCTTCTGTAGTCCAGTCGCTCTCTCAATGTTAATTCTTCATTAATGATGTGTTTTCCTCTGTGTTGTAGAGAATGAGTGGACCAGACCAGCTGTACCCAACAGCAACTGGAAAGAATCGAACCTGGATGGTCCTCCTTCCGCCAAGAAGGTGTGCGTGTGTGTGAAAGGGGTTGTTGGTGTCAGTCTTAATTTTGCCCAGGGCATTATTACAGTGTAAATGTCATTGTTAAATAATGTGGATTATCTGGATCAACTGAAACCCGTTGACATTTTCTCTTTTTCTCTCCCACATAATGCTTTTTTATGGTTGCTTTTTGCCAATAGGTTAACAACGATACTGTAACTTGTCAATACTCTATAACAACCAATGAAAAAAAAGTTTATACAGATGAAACTCGAAAAATTTGAATATGGTGCAAAAGTTCATTTATTTCAGTAATTCATCTTAAAAGGTGAAACTATTATATTATATAGACTCATTACATGCAAAGTGAGATATTTCAAGCCTTTATTTGTTATAATTTTGATGATTATGGCTTAGAGTTTATGAAAACCCCAAATTCAAATTTAGAATATTGTGAAAAGGTGTTCATAAGCTGTAAGCCATAATCATCAAAATTATAACAAATAAAGGCTTGAAATATCTCACTTTGCATGTAATGAGTCTATATATTATATTAATTTCACCTTTTTACTTTTACTGAAAAGTAAAATTAACTTTTGCACCATATTCAAATTTTTCGAGTTTCACCTGTATGTAATTATGCCTTTGGATTTCCAGGTATTAGAAACAAGTTTAGACAATTCCTATGAAACATGCAACATTACCATGACATCATCTCATTCTCTTACAAGCTCCTGTCCTTGCTGTCCTTTGAATTTTACATTTTTCCAATTAAAAAAGAGTAGAGTGAGCTCTATTGGCATGACAAGTATTTTAAATTTGTATTGCCAAAGCATTTACCTACAGATACAAATATACAAATAAAATAAGTGTAAAACAACAACAACAACAACAAAAACAACATAATAATAATACTACAGTGTAACTGACTGAGAATGCAAAGAAAAAAAAAAAGTTTTCTACTGACGGTTCGGTACGTCCCACGGTTTTGACGTCTCGTCTCGGTTCGGTTCATTTCGGTGGGGTGGGGGGGTTTAGAAAGTTAAAATTGCTTCTTTTTTTTCAAACAATGCTTTAATTAACAAATTGTGTCCTTGTCTTTAAATTCATTAAATTAAAAGTAAATGTTTCGCAAGGATAAAAAAATATCTACTAATGCTGTAAACTATATGGAGCCCTTACTTTACTTTACATTACGATAACATTAAAGCTTAACAACAGAGCCTAGACTTTTAGCCTAAATTCAGTTGCTATTTATTTTTAGATATAATAATAATAATAATAATCAACACTCAAATAACAAATTGTATGAAAACATGTAAACTGCACATAAGGCAGTTTTTACATTAACACGTTTTTACTCTAATTTATTATTGAAATATAATAATTTACACAGTTGCTGTCATTTTCGTGACCGATATTTTAAACATACATTAAATAATCAAGATATCATTAACAGGTTAAGTCAAATATAATATATAGGTTAATATACTGCATTTATTTAGTGAAAGAGTTCATTTCTTTAGCAAACCAACAAGCTGTGGACACTGAATGACTTGCCTGAGGTAAATAAAGCTATGTGGAAAAACTAAGCGTTTTATTGACGTATTTCCGCTGTTGAAACACTGATTGAGCGATTACACAAGTTATGATGCCTTTCAAACGGTATCAAAACGCCATTTAATGTTTGAATTCAGTGATCAAATAGACCGATTTTGAAAGATTCCACCTTGCTTATTATCATAAGTAACAAAACACTGAGCTTATTGCGATTAAATGTGGCGCTGTATTCGTTGTGTACACATAAAACATGAGGAGGTCCAATGAGCCAGGACTGGGCGAATATTGTTACACCCCTACTTTCTATGTTCTCCAATTCTCACAGTTTCTTCTCTGTCTTCAGGATACCGCTTCCCATTCTCTCCCACCATCTTACAGCTCGCTCCCGAGAAACGCTCGTGTCCCAGTGCCACCTGACCTCCCCTCAAACCCCAGCTCAGCGTACAGCTCTCAGCAGATCATTAACCGGATCGCCGTTCCCCCTCCCTGCTCTGAAGTCCGTCAGCAGAAATCCATCCCGCTTTCCTTCATCATGAAGATCCAACACCCGGGCTCCTACAACTACATCCCTGGCCCAATGGCAGAGCCCCAGCCAGGTTTCCAGCAACACCCTCCCCTGCCCCGAGAATACCTGCGGCCAAACCAGTCGCCTCAACCTCAGCAAGCCCAAAGACAGCCTCCCTACTATAGAGAAGGTACCAGCTGAGCTACCAGATGGCATGAGTGGGCCAACGAGCACTCAATGACGTGACACACACTATGCGTTTTTATTCAAAAACACAGCTCATGCATACAGTGACTTGAATAAACCTTTCATGAGCATGTTTTTAGTTTCTGAATTAAAATTAATTTTGATTTTGATTGATTTTGAAGGCATCAAGTCAATTAAAAACTAAAACAATGTTTAAAATTAATTCTTGAAATAAAATCGCATATGTAGTTTAGCAGAGTCTTTCATTATTATTTATTTTAAAACTGAATATTTAAAAATTTGTTTAATTATATACAGGTGAAACTCGAAAAATTCTAATATGGTGCAAAAGTTAATTTATTTCAGTAATTCAACTTAAAAGGTGAAACTAATATATTATACAGACTCATTACATGCAAAGTGAGATATTTCAGGCCTTTATTTTATTATAATTTTGATGATTATGGCTTACAGCTTATGAAAACCTTTTCACAATATTCTAAATTTGAATTTGGGGTTTTCATAATCTGTAAGCCATAATCAACAAAATTATAACAAATAAAGTCTTGAAATATCTCACTTTGCATGTAATGAGTCTATATAATATATTAGTTTCACCTTTTAAGTTGAATTACTGAAATAAATGCACTTTTGCACAATATTCAAATTTACACAAGTTTCACCTGTGTGTGTATATATATATATACATATACACACTGTATACACAGTATATATTTTAATATGTATTATGACAGAAAAACTGTCTGCTAAATCAAAATCATATGGTTCAACCATCACAGAAAAAAATAAAATAAAACAGGAAATGATATCATAAAGTTGACCCCCTGCAGTCTATTACAATAGCAGATAATTTGACCATTGCATGACCAAGGCAAGATTAATTTTAAAATGTAATGTTGTGCAACTTCCCAAAAAGTTGATATCTGTAAATTGATTTGTGAATAGGAAAAACTTTTTCCTTGAAAGATCCATTTCCTTTGAAAATACTGATTAAATTGAATTTAAATTGAAAGCATTCATTGTCATTGTATTTGCATACAACAAAAGTAGGAGCGCTTATGTGTTTTTATGTGTGTATTCAAGAAAATGTGTTATTACTTTTAACTTGATGGTTACATAACATGACGTTTGTAGTCATGTGATGTTATTAAATTTAGTCATTCAATTGAAGAATTTCTTTTGAAACAATCAATACAAAGATTGCATTTCAACTTGGCACATGCAGCTACATTTTTAAATGTTTATTATTATTATTATTATTCAGGGTTTCAACACAGTTTAGAAAATTATGGAATTGTATTTGTTTTCTTTTTCCATACTTATCTAGACCAGGAAACTACTCAGGAAAAATGTTAGTGTTTCCAGACTATTGCCCCTATTCAGTTTTCTAAAATATAAAATTAAGACTTAAGAATGTATCATACAAGCAGGGTGTTTTCATGGCAATTGTTTGGTGATCAATGAAAAAACCCAGAGAAAAGAAGAATATTTACAGATGCCTATACTATATACCAAATATAATGATGAAAATAATGCTGTATGAACCATTTATGTTAAATATTGTGACCCTGGATCACAAAACCAGTCATAAGTCGCACGGGAATATTTGTGGCAATAGCCAACAATACATTGTATGGGTCAAAATTATCGATTTTTCTTTTATGCCAAAAATCATTATGATATTATTAAGTAAAGATCATGTTTCATGAATATATTTAGTAAATTTCCTACCTTAAATATTTAAAACATGTATTTTTGTGAGTGAATGCAGCACAATCGTGAACATAAATGCACAACTTTAAAGGAGATTTTCTCAATGTTTCGATTTTTTTGAACCCTCAGATTCCAGATTTTCAATAGTTGTTTCTCAGCCAAATACTGTCCTATCATAACAAACCATACATCAATAGAAAGCTTATTTATTCAGCTTTCATATGATGTATAAATCTCAATTTAAAAAAAAAATACCCATAAGACAATGAAAAATCTACAGAGAGGTTTGGAAATTTCAGTCTGGAAAAGTATGGAATTTTGAAATGTATTATGGACACGTTTATGTGCAATTTAAAATGCTATTTTTTTGCTCGTTGATTTCTTATAAACAGTACTTCACCCTGGAGATGTTGATGCTGAGCTGAGCATGAAACCAGACGGAGAGGCTAAAGTGGAGGATTTCGAGATGCCCCCTCGTCCTCTCAGTCCCACACGTCTTCAGCCCGTTGTGGCCCCGCAGTCAGAGATGGACACGGACCTAGACGAAGTGATGCGCATTCGGGCCGAGTTCCCCAGGGCCCTGAAGAGACGCGGCTCAGCCGAAGTTCCTCAGCCCCTGCATGACCAGCCCATTTCCCAGCCCAACTCTTACAAGATGATGATGAATAAACTGTTTCGCAGGAAGACCATCCGCATCAAGGAAGAACCAGTTGCTGAAAGCGCCAGCTCTTCAGATGGAGAAGAGAGTCCCAAATCTGCTGTGACAATAAATCCAATACCAATCACAGAGATACTGGTCTCTCCTGAACAGAAGGTGAGAGGCAGACAGATTACATATTGCTCAGTAACAGTTAAGAGGGTATTTGATTTTAATCTGCTCTTACAGGGTACTCCGCGTGTTCACTCTATCTTACGGAAGGGCAGCAAAGGCAATAAATCCTCCATCCGTAGAGCTCACTTGAGTCCACTGGTTCTGATGTTGGATGGGTCTTTAGTAGGAGAGTTGGAAACTGTACAGAGAGCTGCACAGGAGGTATGTGTCACTGCTTTGGGATTCGGCTGGTACCCGAAGTATGGTTGCTGACAGGTGCTGGCAACTTGCATCAGCACTGCATAGGGTTATTTTCAGTCTGGGTTTTATATATATATATCAACAATAAATGCTAAAAAACAGACTGCACAACACAGGTGAAACTCAAAAAATGTGAATATCGTGAAAAAGTTTTGAATATCGTGTATTTATTTCAGTAATTAAACTTAAAAGGTGGAACTAATATATTATATAGACTCATTACATGCAAAGTGAGATATTTCAAGCCTTTAGTTGTTATAATTTGGATGATTATAGCTTACAGCTTATGAAAACCTTTTCACAATATTCTAATTTTGAATTTGGGGTTTTCATAAGCTGTAAGCCATAATCATCCAAATTATAACAACTAAAGGCTTGAAATATCTCACTTTGCATGTAATGAGTCTATATAATATATTATATTATATAATATATTAGTATATATTATATTTTCGAGTTTCACCTGTAAATAGATCAGAACACAGGGTCTTGAGTATGGGTGTCGCAATATACCGTTATTGACGATAAGATAACGCTAATATTAAAAAAAAATTGATAAGCACATGTGACAATATCGTAAATAATCCAGCACCAGTAAATGGTTAACACTCCAACATGGTAGGTGACAATATTGCACCTTAACTCTGGTTTCCACCCGTCATAAAACAGACACAAAAAAAGAATATTGATTTTGGCCATGATAATCATGTAGTGAAAGTCTGATATTGTGACAGTCCTAGTCTTTCCGTACCATTGACGCCATCGGCTTTCCATGTTTTTACTGTTATATGGTGGGTAGCACTATTATGCAAATTCTGAAAGAGTAGACAGAATCTCCAGATCAAACCACAGGCAAAAAAGGAGCAGAAACAAGCCATAAAAGCATTGCTTATGCATGTTGTCATGTTTGAAAAAATAGTTTTTCAGCTTTTTGTCTTTATGAAACTATAAAAAAATAATGCATGAAGCTAGAATAAAACGGGGGGGGGGGGGGGGGGGGAGCACAGGCTCTGTTCTTTCTTTTGATATTATTGCTTGTTCAGATATTCATACAGCAAAATTTTTCTGGGGGCCATAAAATTGTGAAGAATTTTTAAAAATGCTGGCGGTGACTGGCAACTTTTTTTTTTTATCGCTGGCGGAGAAAGAGTTAATGTATTTAAGTTTGAATGTAAATATGAAGTGAAATGTAAAAATGAACTAGAAGTGAAAAACTTATTACTATGCGTGCACTAAAATCTGAAGAAAATCTCACAGTGACTACTTTTCAGAGATATAAATTATATTAAATATTTTATACATATATGTAACGATTTTGCATAAATAAAAATACTTCAAAAATAAAATCTACATAAAAACAAATAAATTGTTCCAAGTATTAAAGTGTCAATACTTGCAAATAACAAGTGCACTTGTGTGTCCCTGTATAGATGAGTGACCCAAGCCAGTCTAATGATGAAGGCATCACAGCGCTTCACAATGCCATCTGCGGTGGACACTCACAGGTGGTGGAGTTCCTGGTGCGGATAGGGGCGAACCTTAGCGCTCCGGACAGTCACGGATGGTGAGTGATCAGTTTAACAAGTGTATATACAGGTGGAACTCGAAAAATGAGAATATCGTGCAAAAGTTCATTTATTTCTGTAATTCAACTTAAAAGGTGAAACTAATATTATATAGACTCATTACATACAAAGTGAGATATTTCAAGCATTTATTTGTTATACAGCTTATGAAAACCCCAAATTCAAAATTTTAATATTGTGAAAAGGTATTCATAAATTGTAAGCCATAATCATCAAAATTATAACAAATAAAGGCTTGAAATATCTCACTTTGCATGTAATGGGCCCTATTTTAACGATCTGAAACGCAAGTAACTTTGTGGGCGGATCCCGGCGCTGTTGCTATTATACCGGCGGGATAAATGACTCTTGCGCCCGGCGCAAATCTAAAATGTGTTGGTCTGAAGTAGCTTCATTATTCATAGGTGTGGTTTGGGCGTAACGTGAAATAAACCAATCAGAGCATCCTCTCACATTCCCTTTAAGAGCCGGCGTGCTTGTTCCATGGCGGATTGCTATTATAACGGCGGATTTGCCAGCGCACGCCAGGAGCGGTTCACAGCCGAGGAGACTGTCGTTCTCGTCAGGCCGTAAAAGACAGAGAAGTGACATTGTTTTCACTGAACCGCCCCTGGGAGCGCGAGTTCATTCCCTAATTTCCCGACGTGCGTCTGTGGAGGGAAAAGTCCGCTGTGCGCGGGTGCAGAATAGGAATGATTCATGCGCCGGTGTACAAAGTCAATTGCGCTGGGTGCAAGATAGGACACAATGAGTCTATAGTATATAATATATTAGTTTCACCTTTTAAGTTGGAATACTGAAATAAATTAACTTTTACACGATATTCGAGTTCCACCTGTATACGTGCCTATGTCTTTATATGCATTTACACTATATATTCACTCTGATCTCATTGGCAGGACGCCTCTCCACTGTGCTGCATCCTGTAATGAGCGTATACTGTGCGAGTTTCTGGTTCGTAACGGAGCGGCGGTGATGGCCGTAACAGACAGCGATGGGGCCACAGCGTCACAGAAGTGTGACCCGTACGCCCAGGGCTTCGATGAGTGTGAGGGCTTCCTGAGAGGTGAGGATGGTGTCAGTGGTGTCACATTACTTGTGTACAGAGGTAAACTAAATGGCGCAACACAAGTTTTTACAGGCGTAACCCTGCATGTGTGTTACATGTCGCAATGAGCTGTGCATTCCTGAGTTATTAGTACGATCTGCTCATTTGGGTTGGAAACAACGGTCAGTACAAGTCAGGCAATTCATAAACTGTAGGGTGGGGATGACATGCAATACACCCTTATTAACTCACCAATACTAGTTTGAGCACAGTCATATATGCAACAGTTTAATTTGCTTCAAGTCATCTTTATTTATATAGCGCTTTTTACAATACAGATTGTATCAAAGCAGCTTCACAGTGATAACATGTAAATAATACAGCAAAGTTTGTTTCTAGAAGAAAATTGCATCTTCGTCCACCTTAGGTAATGCAGATCAATCATATTGTTGAATATTAAATGTCCGCAACTAAGCAAGTCAAAAGCCAAGGCAACAGTGGCAAGGAACCAAAACTCCATCAGGAGCTGCAGCCACCATTATGCGCAGTTTCACGTGTGTGTGTGTGTGTGTGTGTTTAGGTGCGGAGGAAGCGATGGGCGTAGAGAACAGTGGGGTGGTGTACGCTCTATGGGGATATCCTGCGCAGGCTCCTGATGAACTCAGCTTCAGAGAAGGAGACATGGTGACCATCCTGCAGAAGCCTGATGGGGTGGCCTGGTGGTGGGCTTCACTGTGTGGCAGAGAGGGCTTCGTACCAAACAACTACTTTGGGGTAAGAGGAGCTCATTTACACAACAAAATAATGGTCTAATACACGGTTCTCAACTAGGGGATTGAGGCCTACTCAGGGGGAGACACTTGATAACTTAATTAAAATCCTGAAACAAACATGTTTTTTTAAACAACAGTGAATCAGAAACCTTTATCTTCTGGAATCACAAAATTAAAATGTGGTTAATTAATTTAATGTAATATATCCCAGTTTCTGGTAATAAAAACGTATTGCATACGTTTTATGGCTATATTTTAGACGAGAAGAATATGGGGGAGGGGGCTTTGAAAATGTTGTTTACACTTTATTTTCAAGGTGATGTTTTTACAGTTAATTACTTTGCAGTTACTGAGTAATATTAATTTACTACATTTGTACTTACTGTAGGGTTATGTTTAAGGTTTGATTTAGGGTTTGCTATGTTCGGTTTAGTTGCATAATTTACTGTTACCGGTATTACTGTAGTAAGTACATGTACCATTATTTTGTTGGAAAATTTATGCCCTTTGTGATTCTCAAAAAGTAAAAATTACAACTTTTCAGCCGTTTAAAGGTGCAGTAAATGATTTCCGAGAAACGCTGTTGAAAGTGGGTAGCCAATCAGCAGTAGGGGCGTGTCCACTCATGATGGGGGAGGAGAGTGAGCCAATCAGCAGTAGGGGCGTGTCCACTCATGATGGGGGAGGAGAGTGAGCCAATCAACAGTAGGGGCGTGTCCACTGATAATGGGGGAGGAGAGAGAGCCAATCAGCAGTAGGTGGCGTGTCTACTGATGATGGGGGAGGAGAGAGAGCCAATCAGCAGTAGGGGTGTGTCCACTGATAATGGGGGAGGAGAGAGAGTAAGCAAGAGGGAGATTGGAAGAAATACAGCAGAAAGAGAGATGACTGAGAGACATTACAAAAGAGAAAAGGTCAGAGGAATATCACTAGAAAAAGAAGGGTTATAATCAGGCTAGAGCTTTAGGACCCGCGTTAATATTAGAAAAATGTTTTGTTTCTGCTACAAACATAGCATAGCATGTTTTACAGAACCGATGCTGTTTTTGTAATGTTATCTATAGTAACAGGACAGTTTTGAGTATCATTGTTTGTCTGGAGCTGCTGGAGGCTAACCAACAACTCTTATCGTATACTCTTGTGTACTCTTATTGTATTTATTTTTCACAAAGCATTATTTTGCTTTGCTTCAGCTATGATAAAGAGACATCCACTCTTGCATTGTGTGTTCTTGTATTTTGGGGGCAGAGCAATGAAGATAGGGGTGTGTTTGTTTGTATTGATTTCAAATATCAATTTTTTTTATCATAAATCACTTACTGCACCTTTAAAACTATTAGACAACCTTGGACTAGTAACAAACCAGATACCATGTTTAAACTAGTACAGTATGATTTTTTTTTCCAAAACAAGTCTTTCTACAATGTTTCTAGAAGAAATTAAAACACAAAATATGTGCTGGTCTTCCACTGCAATGTTTAAAATGCTGTTTGTCTGGTCAACTTTAGCAACTTTTTTTTGTCTTTCATACATTCCAGTCATTTTTACTCAGTTTTTAAATGTAATTTTGTCCTTTCTTGTTCTCTCACATGCAGCTTTTTCCAAAAGTGCGGCCTAAGACACTCTGCTGAACCCATCCTCTAACATAAAAGACAAAAGCGATCAGTGCATCTGAATCATGACGACCAAGTCTGAACACAGGTTTCACATGTGTGTTTGAATATGTGTAAGATTTCTTCTCTTCGGTCTTGTATAATGGACAGCTATGATGGGATTGTAGTTTAATTCAGTTTTCACTATAAGAACACCATGACAGAGTCACTTCACTGGGAATAGTGGATATATAAGTTTATATAGACCTTACCAATGGTAAAACTGTCATTAAGAGCATGCTGCCTATATCATTTGAGAATAGTGACTTAGTTTCATTGTATAAGCAAACTGGACTGGATTGGATACTAAATGTATAAAAGTCTTCTCATCAGTTTGTTTGGAAAGGCTCATTCTCTGTCCTGACTAATGTTTTTCAGCACTGAGCAGATAGGAATTCATCAGTCTGTCAGTATTGCTTTTTTAATGCAGATTTTTCACGTTTGTTTTATCAGTTGTTAATCAGTAATGTTGCAAAAATGCAAAAAGGTTTTTTTAGAGATGCATTTGAATAACTAGCGTCCTAACTCAGCTTATTTTTTTTTTTTTTTACAGTATTCCACACCAAAATGTTAGCTTTATATTTTTTATGTAACTTTTAACTTGCTATTTCTATCTGTTTTCATAGTGACCTTTATGTAGTATGAAATATGAGTGAAAGTTTTCCTCTCATAACAATATGCTCTCCATGTGGGTTGTATATTAAATATTTGCTTTGATGCGAGGGAAGTTTGCTTTAGAGGTGTGTGTGTGTGTGTGTGTGTGTGTGTGTGTGTGTGTGTGTGTGTGTGTGTGTGTGTGTGTGTGTGTGTGTGTGTGTGTGTGTGTGTGTATGTGTGTGTGTGTGTGTGAGTGAGTGTTTGTTTGGTTAGCCTTGTTGAATTCACTGACTGTGACTGTTAAGAAGAAAGACAATGACAAATTGTTACTCTCTGTAATACTCTTGCACAAAAGAAACTTAAATAAATACTAATTGTACATTTGTGATTTGTTTGAATCTTTACTAGACATGGATAATTGCTAATAAAGCTCTTTGCACAGAGGATTACAGAGTGAATGCAAGCGACCAGCAGAGGGCAAAGCACAGTCATTTTTGATATCACACAAGTCACACTTGCACCCATCACCCCTAGAGGTCACCCAAGCATTCTCATGTATTCGTGTGTGAATGGAGGGAGAAGTCTGCGAATGATTTATGAGCTTAATTTTCTTCAAACTCTTGGTCAGGTATAAATCCAATGTATTTTGATTAATGGGTTTTAACGATTCTATATAGATGGGGAATATATAATTTGAAGCATATTTGATTAATCAATCATTTAGCATTATTATGTTTACTCTGTTTTAATTAAGGCCAAACAAGCTAGTAATTAATCTTGTTAATTAAGTTCCAGAGGGTTCTTTTGATCAGCCTGCTATCTCGTTCATTTCACCTCACTCAAAAGATGCATGCTGACATTATGTGATGAAAGAATTTCATATATGCAAATATAATTCTGGACATATAACACAAAGCCACCTACACTGGAAGAACTGGAGTGTCATCCAGAGCTTTTATTATCTATTTGCTTGTAATATCTTTATGCTTGTGTGGTAAGATTACATAAGCCTCGAGGGGCTTTATTCTCCTGAATACAGTGTTCGGAGAACCATGGACTTAAGTAAACATCACTGTGCACTAATAGTCACAGCTGGGTACTCGTTTGGAGCGAAAGTATGTACTTGTATAACAAAGGCAGATGTCCTCAGTGCATGGTGCGATTGTTATGCGCTATTATGCGTTATTTTTTTTAATCAATTGTGTAATATCGATTATAATTATTTAAATATTTTTATAAACAAATAACCACTCAAAACGTACCGGTACTACTTTCATGTATCTCGTATCACTCCGCGATCTCGCTCTCGTCGTCATACAAACTCAAGTTTGAGTAAGTTGCGCCTTTTTGCATTTGAAACGATGCCGCATCAACGAAGGAAGTAATAAACATACAAATATGTGAAATTAGGCAAAAAACTGCTGTTAAAAATGGCCTCGGAGGTCTTCAGTAGCCTATAGCCTATTATTTATTTTAGACTGTAGCCTATTCTTTTTTCTTTCAAGCAAACGGAAACACTGCTCAGGAGAACACAACCCGGTAAGAGACACAACATTTGTGAAAGTGATGTGTGAGAGAAACTTTAGAGAGAGAGATAACAAACACAGCTGAATTGCAGGTTAAAATATAGGCCTAAACAAGTTGTTTCTTCAAGTCAAAATGAAACGGAAGTTGCGATTGTCTTATTCATGTTGTATCAGAATGAATTGGCTTTATGCCCAGCTGCACTACTTCCTGAACGTCAGACAGCTCCTTTGTCTGCCATTATTGGACAAACTGATTAATCCAGGTGTGTCTGATTATTGTTACTGAGGTCAGGCACACCTGGATTAATCAGTTTGTCCAATAATGGCAGACAGGAAACAAAGGAGCTGGCTGAAGTTCAGGAAGTAGTGCAGCTGGGCATAAAGCCAATTGAAAAACTGCTTCTCGAACAAGAAAAATGTAGCGAAGGACTTGATTTTAGAGATCGGGAATTGATTGGATCATTGTGGTTTGCTATTGCCATGATCCCATGTGAGTGACAGGTTGTTTCGTCATCACGTCATTAAACACTTCATTTATTTTGTATAATAAAAAATAAATGTATAATAATATGCACAGGTAAATCATTTATAATAAATACAGTACTGCCATATTGTCAATTTTGATTTAATTGACAAAAGTATTATGACACTCTTTGGAATATTTGATTCTGATTGGTCAAAGGCATCCTGTGGATTTGCTCTATCTTGTTTCATACAAAAGTTTGGAGCCCCTAAGGCAATGGAAAAAATGTATAATTGGGAGGAAAAATTGTATTTCTCTCACAAAAGGAAAATAACATTTCCAGACGCTCGCGAAAAATATAGATCTTCATATCAGGCATGCCGTCAAGGGGGGGCTATGATGATTTCAATACACACCCTCACCCCATGAATACAATTTCAACCCTCAAGCCCCCCTGAGTATTATAAAAGTGTGTCCTGGCGCAGGGACTGATTCATATATACATGCACAGAACAGACCGATGTTCATCGCTCCCCGTGAGAGGTGTGTTTGATGTAGGACTGGTGCTGTTGTGATGGGGCTTTGTATTGAATGATGATTGTGTGAAGGTAGAACTCATTTGATGCCTCATTGGAACCCCATTATGATGGAGGGAAGAGAGAATAGAGTGCTTTGGAAAACCCGAACAGAGAGAGCGTGCCCCCTTCAGAAACAAACCAAACCTCACATCCACAGGCACACCTGAACGCTTTTCAGCTTTTTTCAGTCTCTCTCTCCCACTTTTCTGACCTCATCCCTTTATTTCCCATACCTCGTTTTTTTTTGCCTTGTTGAGTTCCAACTCCACTGCCAGCCATCATCTGCTTCATTCTCTCTGGATTCTCTCGCACTGTCTTATTCCTTCTGTGTGTTGTTTTTCTTCTTTGTCTCTCTCCCCCTGTTTTTCCCTTCCCCTTTCTCAGACACACACTGTTAGTCTAGAGATGAGTTGGCCATTATTAGAGTTGGCATTTTGGCCCATCAGCTCCTGACAGGCCCGCTCGACGTGACAAGACGGTGTACGTGCACCTCAAAACAAATAAATGTGTAATCAGCCTCCGACAGATGGGCTTTTCCGATGTCTCGAAAGGAAAAAATAGAGAGAAAAAAATAATTGGAGTGGAAAAATGCTATGGTAGAAATGAAAGGCTGTTCTGTTTCTTTATCTCTTCCTTCCACTTCGTGTGTAAACGGAGAAAAGGAAACCCATCAGCTGAATCCATATTTTAGTGTGTAAAATTTAATAGCAGACGGATCAATTATTGGTGCACATGACCAAATGTATCATAAAGTCTAATTATCTGACATGTGCAGAGCATGACATGACCTAAGATAAAACTATATCGACGGCGTACTGATGCCTGAAAAAAATCTGATGTGGCATGTCCACTAAAATTAGCCACATTATATGTAAAGCCATTTAACATTGCACATCATCAAGCCCTCATATGAGCAGTGGTATTTGATAATTATTTATATAAAAACGCCCCAAAATCTTGTAGAAAGTCTTCCCAGAAGAGTGGACGCTGTTGTAGCTGCAAAGGGGGTTTAACTCCATTTTAATGTCTATTATTTATAATACAATGTCATTACAGTCCCTGTTGGTGCAAAGGTCAGGTATCCCAATACCTTTCTCCATATGTGACCTTGGACCACATAAAACCAGTCTCGAGTCGCACGGGTGTATCTGTGGCAATAGCCAACAATACATTGTATGGGGTAACATTATCGATTTTTCTTTTATGCCAAAAATCATTAGGCTATATTAAGTAAAGATCATGATCCATGAAGATATTTTGTAAATTTCCTACTGTAAATATATAAAACATGTATTTTTGAGAGTGAATGCAGCACAATCGTGAACATAAATGCACAACTTTAAAGGAAAAGACTGGTTTTGTGATTCAGGGTCACATATAGTGTATTTTGAATTTATTTCCATTTTAGTACTTCAACTTATTTCTGTTAGTCACCAGCTTAAGTTTTACATCTAATATTTATATTTTATTTCAGCTTTATTTCAATTACCTACAGATTTTCAATAGCTAACCAAAACAACACTGGCCCCCCCACACACACACACACACCCAGACGGCCCCTCCTTTCAGATCCCTGTCCCTGAAGTCATAAATGTTGAATGTTCATCTTTAAAGTATTAAAGGCCATGTGCGGAGTAATTACCACAGAAGATATTAGCTTTATAAGATGGACACTTGGGAGATCTTTCTGTAAACAAGCACATTTCACAATGCATTATGCACAGGACAGATAATGCAAGTGGCACACATATGGATGGGGGCTGGTATGAGTAACACACACACACACACTGACTGACTGCAAATGATGCCATTACTACATTTTATAACGCTTTTCGTTTTCCTTTTAGGAGCGTTTAATCACTGCTTGTGCCTCAGTGAACAAATTCAGTGAACCTAATTACAAAATTAAATCATCTTGTTTGTTTAACATGATGAACATGAAATGATTGCAGTCAGTAATTGTGGCAACACAAACCCTATGATAACACTGATAAACCAAAATACACAGCACAGTAACATAGCAGTTGAGGAGATTGCTATGTTGAGAAGAATACACACACACACACACACACACACACATATATATATGTATATATATATATATATATATACACACACACACACACACACATATATATATACACACACACATATATATATATTACATAAGTCTAAATTTGTATTAGAAGGAATATTTTTAATGTAAATATCGAATTTTGTTGACATTTGTCCTTTAACCAGTTAGCTACCGGTAAATGTCAAAAATTTATACGAATTTTTTTTTTTTTTTTTAAACAACTTTTTTATACACTTGTAATAATAATAAAAAAAAGATAAATAATGACAGTATTTTTATTTAGGCAAAATCCCATTTGATAATGACATTTTGGAAAGCATTTGTGTGTTCTATTCGACGGACTTGTAGTCTAATGGTTAGATAATTGTACTTACTAATTGTAGCATTATGTATTTTCTGTGTTATTAATATCAAGAAAAAATATAATGCTTCACGAACCAGTCATTTTTAACAGATATTTTCATATCTTCAATTCAACACTTCATTATTCTGTTGTTTGGCGGCAGGTTGAAATTACATTTAGATTATGATTATTTAAATTTCAACAAATAGCGTCTCTGTATTTACTGTGTTCTCGCAGTGCACCCTATAAATGAAGAATACACAATTATTTTTACTTCATGCGTGTACTGTAGCGTTTCTCATTTGTAGACATATATAAGTAAATAACTATAAACACGTCACTGTAGACAAATGAACCCTGCTTTGTTTTTTAATGACTGTTGACTTAATATGTGTTTACGGTCCTGATTCAAGCCTTAATTATGGGTTCAGACACCTTCCCAAAACAAAAACGCCCTATAATTTGCACTGTATAGATATTAAACATCTCATCGGTATGACACACACACACACACACACACACACACACACACACACACACACACACGAGTCTGTGAGGCTCACAAAATAGGGCAAACGAGACAGTGAGTGCCATATAAAAATATCTTCCCATCATTTCCCCTCTTCTTCTTCTTCTTCTCTCCACTCTCCCTGTTTTTCTCTTTATCTCCAGCTCCGCTCTTCATACCCTCCTGTCCCTCTCTCTGTTCCTCTGGAGTAATGAATAATAGAGGGATGCTTGTCTTCTCTCCCTCCTCCGGTTAATCAGGCCTCGCCTGGCTGCCCTCTCTGTCCCCTCCTTTCCTCTCTCGCAACCGTTCTTTAATAAATCATTCAGAGTTTCAGGACGACAGCAGCCGCAAGTGGAGGAGAACACCACTAAAGACCTCCACATCCACAAATATCCTCTCTTCCCGTGTCTCCATTTTCTTCTATGTTCCTCATGAGACACATTTCCATCTATTACTCTCACTCACCTGCTCCTACGCCATCCACGCTTCCCTTTTTATATCAGTCTCTCTCTTTATCGTCCACACTGTTGTTCTCCCATGTAACATTTCAGGGATAGCGTCAGCCTAAAACACATTTATACAGGAGATGAGATTGCACAGCGATGATATGCATTTACACAGAAACTGGTTGATACCAAGAGCACTGATATACAGTCCAACAGTATTTGAGGTTGTCTACATTTGATTTGACACGACAAAAAAACGTTGCAAATGCTAGTTGTCAGTCCTGTATTTGAGTCCCTCATATGGTTACATTCACACACAGTTCAGTTATTTATGGGAGTGACAACCTAATTCTATAATTGAACTCACACCTGCATCATTTCAGGACTCACAACCACATTCTTAGAAAACCTGCGCTGTGTAAACCGAACCGGACTGGACAACTGGTTTTCTGTCACGTTGTGCAGTCTGAGAGAGCCGCTCTGCACAACACATCTACCGAGTGCTGCAGGTCTTCACGTGTGGTTTCGGTAAGCGATGGAGTGTGTCATCTGAAGGTTTTACTACCCATCAGTTTTGTGTTATGTGTGACTCAAATGCTCCGCTCTCCACCCAGAAAAGCTGTTGTCAGTTTGTCACGATTTGGGTTTTGTTTCTTATTCTTGTCCCGTTTCTGTCTCTTGTCATGTGATTCCCTGTTTGATCATGTGTTGATAATTAAAGTTGCATTTGGGTTCTCTACATCTTGCCTTCAGTGGAGATCATTACAGAACACCTGACAGGGCAAATATGAGGGCTTAAATACACAGACTAATTACAAGACAAGGAACACCTGTGAACAATGATCAGACGATTAACCAATGACAAGACACATGGCAGGATCACATGACAAACAGGGAATCACATGACAAGAGACAGAAATGTGACAGTAGCCGCGTTTCCATTACAGATTTGCGCAAAACTTTTGTGATTTTTTTTCTTCTAAATATCGATACAAAACTATTGCGAAATGACGGCGTTTCCATTAACCGATGTTATGCGACTAAAACGTAATTTTTTCCTCTCGCGATCAGTCATTGAAAAAATCATGGCAATGGACGTTGGTAGATATATCACAGCCACCGCACTAGACATTATTATTATTAACGGAAGGAGACGTAGGTGTGTTATCCAAGCATTAATGGCAAGGAAAGACCCTTATACTGAGAACGCCACATATGAGGAGTTTCTGGGTGTTTCTCACTCATATCTGCTTCGAGGTCTTGATTGTGGCATTTCTTTGAGGTTTAGAATCCAGTATTCCTGTAATTTTTTTGTCTTTTATGAATTTAATAAAGAACTCTGTCTCGTAGCTATTCTCCAAACACACCGTGTCATCTACGTCAGGTGACTGTAAATGCGCAAAAACAGTTTCCATTGCATTTTTGCGAATTGCCTGAAAAACCTCCTCATGCGAGCGTAAAAACTTTTTTGCGATAAATGTTTTTTTTTTGCGAAATTGACGTGTTTCCATTGTATTTTCAATTCGCAATTTCAATTTGCGCAATTTGAAGGGTAATGGAAACGCGGCTAATGACAAGAACAAGAAACAAAACCCAAACCGTGACACAGTTAATGAAGATTTGACGGATGAACTCGTGGCTCGACTCTTGTCGTATCAAAAGTCATAAGACTTTTCAGTTTTATGGACGTCACCATCTTGGATATTACTTTGATCACTGTGATCGGTGGTTACTGGTTAGAGAATATGAACTTGACTCCCGTTGCATGTTCATACAGACAGTATTCGAGACGCTACTGTAAGTTGCAGTGTGAACAGGACATTTCCAGACTGACACCTGGAAGTAAATGTGGTTGTCAATCCCAAAAACTGACCGTGTAAATGTAGCCTATATGTGTTCTTTGTGTCAATAGCGATATACAATGCAATAGCAATAAAGCTTGGAGAATGTCAGAAATAGAATTGAATGTTTTATCACTACATCCATCCAGTGTAGACAGCATCACTGATTATAATAGTTATTTGCTGTGTCTGGTGTAGACACAGGTGGAATAGCATACTTAACCGGTACCTACTATTCGAAATAAGTATTTACTTAAGAGAGTATTCGATTTCAGACGCATCCTAATGAGTGAGTCATTGAATTATTGATTAGCTAAATTATATATGTTTTCAAGAAAGTTTCATCCTTGTCCAGTGTCTGCGCTACTTCTCTCTAGAAGTTATGACCAATAAAAATGTCTTCATACCCATGTAAACTAGAGTTGCGTGAATCCCCTCACACAATTTGGACATATATACTGTAGCTGTTGCTCTAGTTTGTTGTCGTTCTGTCTCATCCGTTTCTTTTTTAACTAAAACATCGGGTTGGGGAAGTGTTGCCACTTTGTGGACAAACTAATTTGTGCAAAAAAAATGTAAGGCACGCATGTAAGCTGAGCGAAAAAAATCTTGCTCTGCGAGTACAGAATGCAAGTATTATACTGCTGATGAAATTTATGTTATGCGCAGCATTGTATAAATAACCTAACCTACACGTAAACCAAAGTATACTTTGGGCTATTGAGTAGTTGAATCATTCAGTCAACTGATTCGTCTGATTCATTCATGCGACTGGCTGAATTAAAAATAGCACACTACTCGCACTGTTTCTGCAATATAAAAATGACAAACTAAGACTAAAATAGACCAAGTAACTGGTAATATTGTGTCTAAAAAACTCAATTTTAACTTCGCTCTGAATTGTTGTGTTAAAGCAAAATCACACTGAATAAAAATAAAAATATGAAAATATAATTTGTAAAGGAATTGAAAATGAATGTATAAATATTGTATTTTTTCAAATATTTTGTATTTTTATTTGTAAGTATTGTATACATTAATATAAAGAATAATAATATAAATTTTATTTATCATATTAAAGTCCCCCTGTTCTGAAAATCAAGTTTTTAATGTTTTTTTTTAATGTCTATGTGGTGTTTTTAATATGCTTTAAGACAAACCATGTGCAAATTCAACAGCATTGCTGAGTATTTTTCCTTAAAACTCCAGTGAACAAAAGACAGTCTCAAAAACACGGTTTGAAATCGCTGTTGTTTCTGACGTCACAAACTACCTTGTAACCAATCAGATCAACGTGTGATCGTCATCGAGCGGGGCTCCCTTGCATGTTCACTAAACCGTGTATACTAAATGAGGCAAGCGTGTAGAGTTACATTCAAGCTATTTTAAGGCATGAATAATGTTTAAATATGTCATTTTGGTGATCAAAGATGAGTTTTAAGGGATACAGTGATTGACTACAGGGGGACTTTAATAGCTGCCATATTTTAGTTCTGCTTTTAAGTGTCATGCAAGGTCAAGTTTTATTAATGCATTGCATTCTTCCACAGATTTTGGAGCAGACACAGAGTCGCCTTTGGAAAGACACATTAGGAGACTAGATGTAGTGGTAAGAAAACAGACTTATTCTCTCTGATCCAACATGAAGGGCAAAAATCAGACTCCACCTCAGGGAGAGCGCAAGTCAGGAGAGACATCATTCTGCTCTTTAATCACTCTTCTGGTCATTAAGTCCAACTCTGTCTCTCTGATTCCCTCTATCTATATAGTGCCTTGATTTATGCCACCATTCTGTTACTTTTCCTGACTTTCTGTATGTCTCTTTTTCTTTATTATCTCGCTCTGTCTCTCCTCTCCTCTCCAGGGTCAGGTTCTGTGACAATTACTTTAATCTGCCTCCATTACCAAATCTCCCTTCCATTCCTTGGTTCACAGTATTAATCACTTTAATTGCAACAGAGTCTGAGACACACACCGCTTTCACCCTCTTCTGAAAGGTGTTCCCATTGTGAGTCTAATCCCCTTAAATGGCCACTTCGCATTTATTTCATTATTATTTCTCATCTTCTCCACAGTCATCAGAATCCCACTAAACCTCACGAAATCCCCTGAATGTGTGAATTCGGAAGGGAAGGATAATAGCACATGAGAACTCGATTTGCGTGTGTTTGTGAGGTAGATGGTAATAAACACACACATTGTACTCTGTGTGGGTGTGTGTTTGGGAGGCGAGGATAAGAAAGTCTCAAATGCATATTGTGTGTGATCGAGCCGGTTTAAAGTGAGCTACAGTCTCACCTTGTGTCATTATGTTCTTGTCTGATGTTGTTAATGATTGCTAAAGGCAAGCTGACCCAGAAAATAAAAATACTTTTACTCACCCTAGTGAATTATAGTTAAATTGGACTTCAAATCTTAAAGGATTTAGAAATACTTTACTTGCAGATCATTTTAATGACACAAAAAGAAGTACACTTAAGGAAAGTATACTTTCATGACCGTTACTTTACTCTTAATGTCAACTTTTTACTTTGAAGTACATTAAACCATGATGCTTTAATAAATATGTGTCATGCTTTTTTAAGCCTTGTAGTGAATATTTTATGAGCAGTAGGATAATCTCTCAATTTTTTAGTAAAGAGAAAAAATAAACTCTTTATTTTAATTTTAAAAAAAATTTATCCGCAGTCACACAGAGTCCAAGCACAACCAAAACAATGTTCTTCTGCAAAATGCATGCAGTTTCGTTTTTTAACTGCTAAAGTTACATTGTGTACCTTTAACTATAGTGTGTGTTATTCAATATTACATTAAGGTTAATATTTGAAATGTACTAAATTGCATCTTCATCATTACACATGTGTAACTAATTTCAAATATATTTAAATACATGACATACAAGGTTCAATAGAAATGACATTAAAATATATTTTATCATAAATTAATTTGGACATACGTATACTGTATATTATACAATTACATACAAATATGCACTTAAGTCACACTTAAGGGGGTCAAAAAGCACTCTACAAAACGTATATAGTTAATATAAACTATAACTAATATATTTTCATGTAATTGCAATTAACATTAAGTTTGCACTTAAGTGTGTATTTTTTAAATATGTAATTTTAAGTATGCTAAAGTTTACAAGAGCACCTTTATGTTGTTTCACATTAGTGTGACATGCTTTCTTCTGCTGGACACATAAGGAGAATATTTTTGACAGTGTTTTGGCAAGATTGATTAAAAAATAATTCGTTTGATTCAGACCTTTCAATGAGTCACAGAAGTTCACACAGTTAGTCTAAATGATTGATTCACGTGCGTCTCAAAGTCACTGACTCAGTGATCTGGTTACGGTTATTAAGTCGTACAAACCAAATTTATGTTACTTTTATGGTGCTTTTTTGTCCTTGTCGAGGCTTGAAAACTAGTCCCTCCTTATGTATTGTTATTGCACACAAAAGAATGACGTGTCTCATGTTCAAAATGTGCTCTTCTATATTCCACTGAAGAAGGAAAGTCATAATTCGGGTTTGGAACAACACGTGGGTGAATAAATGATGGCATTAATATTATTATATGATTAGCTGGATGAATCCATTAAGCTGTCGTTCTCTGGTTCTTAATGAGGTGGCTCGCCGAGGCTAATAAAGAGGAAAAACTGCTGTGCAAAGTAAAACTCGCCAGTCTTCGCGGAGGAGAGTCGGAGGATCATTGGCAGTGCTGACCCACACTAATAGCAGTATTGTCTCCTAAAGCATGTCACCTCGCCAGCATTTTTCAGCGATGTTTCATTCGCTCTCATCTGTTGTAATGCGATTATGTCAGCGTGAGAAACTCGCTGTGTGTCTGACTCATGGCCAAATGTTTGTTCTCAGTTATTGAACATCCGAGGATGTCTATAAACACTCAAATAAATCATTTTGATCTAACATGTTTGCTTATTACAAAATTCCCATACTTCTCATCTATGATTTGGCAGAAAACAGCAATAAATAAGGACGAGGAAGCGACTCCAGTCCAAACCTTTGCCTGTAGTGGATGTGTTTGTGCGGGAAGAGCTGCAGACCAAGAGCAACTAAATAAATAATCATTAGCAGCCTCACTTTAATTTAGGTTACCGCTCTTGAGAGGGCTAAAAGCACTCATGACTCAGTCCCCACAGGCTGCTCTCTTTGTTTCACTGAAACCTTTTCTCCTTTCACTGTTTCTCCTGACTACATTGCTTTTTCTCCCTCCATTTGACCCTTTATTTAATAGTGTCATTCATTCTCATCTGCCTTCTTTTTCTCATTTGGGTTCAAAGTAAATACATTGATTGACGTTTTCTCTCTCTAATGCTTCGACCCCTTCAGTTTTAATCTTATCTTCTCTTCAGTCTTATTTCATTCCACCCCACGTTCTTACAAATTGGAGAGAGGGAATCGTTTTTTTTTTTGCAATTCTGATGCTAATGGTGCAAAAATTATACACTTTAGCTTATGATATGAATGAATCACAGCTCTTTGGAGAGATGCTGTTTTAACTGCAGCGACCAGATTTTAGCAGAGCAATCGATAAAATGGGTTATTAAATCCCAGAGACTTAAATTGAAGGAACCAAGCCATATCGACAACTGGTTTTACTTATTGTTGAAAAAGTAATTCATATGACTAGATTAAAATCTTGTTTTCATCTGGTCAAGTCAAGTCACTTTTATTTATATAAGCAGCTTTACAGTGATAATAGGAGAATAATGAAACAAAGATTGTTTTGGCTGTATAGCAGCTCTAGAAGAAAGTCATTGTCCAGTTTAAGTAAGTTCAGCATTGATTCCTTTCCGTTGTGAGTCGGTACAAATCCAACAATTGTTATTATTCCACAGCAAAAACCATGGAAAATCACTGTTTTAACCCCTTATATTGGCACAGCCATTACATAATTAAAACAGTAATATCCTATACTAAACCTAAACTAATCTTGACAAACTATATATAATTTGAAAGCGTACAATCTCTAGTTTACATATTTGGTGACTGATTTTCAAAATATATTACAGAGGAGCCGTAATTTATGAATTTGCAACCAGAATATTTTCATACTCCTAAGGCGTGTTCAGACCTTTATTTTGAAATAGTGATGAACATGAAAAATCATGAAAGAATGGTAGAAACCTCAGTTTGTTTTCATGCCAAGAGTTCAAAAGATAGCATCCATTCAATTCTTATAGAAAAAAGGTTGAAAATGTTTTAAATATAAAGGAAAAAAATAATAGATTCAGCATTTGTGATGTGGCAGCGAGCTATAATGCACATACGTGATCTTTCTGTGTTTCTTAGAGGTTGAATTCATTTAAAAATCTGCCAAACTTTTGCCAAACCATCCTATACTTCTGAATGGGATGTCTACTTCATAAATTGTATGAAAATTGTAAAAATAATGGTTCAGATCACTCAAACAACATATGGAAATGGAGGCACCCTCATATATGCGCAGTAATGTCAACTAGTGGAAAAGTTTGGTACTGCGCACAAAATAAATCTCACTGAAAGCTTATTTTTTGGAGATGTCAACCTAAAATTTGAAACACAACTTGTTCAGATTTTTGGCTTTGATATTTTTGCATTTTTAGAGTCCTCCAGGTTTTGAAAATATATATTTTATATAAAATATGAACAATAAAATTTTTAACATTGTACATTTTCATAAACTCAAACTTCTATAACTTTCTTTATGTTTAACTTCCTTAATTTATTTAACTTTTACAAAAATCTGCCAAATGTCTTCTTTAAAACAAGACCAATCTTACATCTATATTCCAAAGCATTCCTGAATTACAACCATTTAAGTTCGGAATGTGCATTTTCATGTCTATTAAAAAAAGGGGGGTGCCGCTTAAGGGGTTAAAAACCTTGAAATGGAGACATTCTCCGACAAACATCACTTCAAACCACACAACCATAAGATTAAACAACAATAGCAAGGAAAAAAGTTAAATAATAAGTCATAAAATTATATTTTTATTATATACAAATATAAAAATAAGTTGTCATCAAGTCCTAATTGTCTAAGCAATGCCGCCCTCATTTAATTTATCACTGTTTACATGTACTGTATGTCAAATTTTTTAATTTAGAGAAATATTTTATACAGTATGTAGATATACAGAATGTGTCTCCTGATCTGAGTCATAAATCTCTCCTGTGGAAGCTCCATATATGGATTGTGTTAGCTAAAGCCTGTCTAAATATTGACCGTCACAATGCCTTAATTGCACATTTCATGGATGAGGCACCTAACAAATGTGAGTTAGACTGAGCATGACTGGAGTGTTCCTGATTATTGAGGACAGAAATGTGCTTTTGATTCTGCCCTCATTTTGCATGTTTGAGTATTTGTGTGCAAGACGTTTGTTGATGGGAGTCAGCTTGATTTTGGACGCAGCTTCACAGAGGGGGGTAAAGCACGGGAGAGAATAGGATAGATTGAAATGTAGAGAGGGATTGAACAATTTGGATAGGCTGTGGGATTTTAGTGGGATTTCCTTTTTTTCATCCCATCCCTCCATTCTGATTATCCTTTCAACCAATTTTTCACTCTCCCCCCCCTCTTTTAGAGATAAATAATTCATGGCTCCTGAGGCACAGAACAGCGCTGGAACGTTCTAGGAAAGATAAGGGATTCTGATGACGGCTGATACTTGGCATGTAACGCCACGCGTAACAGAAAATTGCACAAAGACAGCATCTCTTCCACAGTGATGTACAGCCCGCAGCCACGGTACAGCTCAGCCCCCTCACAAGCACACTTACACACACTCTGTGTCAGCATTTAGGCTTGGTTTTAGCTACAAGAGAAAGACTGAAGCGCTCTTGTCTCCGCTCAAACTCACCGACAAGTCTGTCCACAGGCCTACATCACTTGATTCCCTTTGAAAGTGAAGATTAAAGCACAAGCCACCCCGGAAACATCAAAATAGAGCCGTCGGGTTCCTGAAACAAAAGCTACTCTGGAAATGTGCTGCTATTATAGTTTTCAGCACAACACATGCTCACTGACGACGTCCTGATTTTGCTGAGTTAGATGTGTTCCTTGGTCAACATATTTTGTTAATCCTGGAAGTCTGGAACAATATTCCTGTCAGAAAATGTATTCCTTACCATATCCCTACCACCAGTGGCGGCTGCTGGTCTTTCAAAGAGGGGAAGCTCATTTTCGGCCTACATCATAACATTTTTTCATTTATTTATACGGAAATGTATCCCTACGACGCTAGCCTAGCCTTCTGCATGAATGAATCAATAAACAAACGATCTAAAAAAAAAGATATTAAAGGAACACTCCACTTTTTTGGGAAATAGGCTCATTTTCCATTTCCCATAGAGTTAAACAGTTTACCGTTTTCGAATCCATTCAGCCGATCTCCGGGTCTGGCGGTAGCACTTTTAGCATAGCTTAGCATAGATCATTGAATCTGATTAGACCGTTAGCATCTCTCTCTCAAAAAAATGACCAAAGAGTTTCGATATTTTTCCTATTTAAAACTTGACTCTTCTGTAGTTACATCGTGTACTAAGACCGACAGAAAATTAAAAGTTGTGATTTTACCGTACCAGCAGCGCAATGATATTACGCACATAATTTCCAGACACTTACCGAGCTGGGGACTATTTTCAGGCGCTGTGTAATATCATTGCGTTCCTTAATTATTACGCAGTAATGAGAATATAGTTCCTAGTCATATTGGCCTAGAAAATCACAACTTTTCATTTTCTGTCGAATAAAGCCTTGCTTATTCAAGGATGCTATTAGGCTCAGTGATGCTCATTTTTTGTACTGTTAATTTATAAAAAAATGCATTCAAATTACCGGTAATTTAATGTGTACAGTAACAGAGTTGAATACACCCTTTTTTAAGATGTCTGATATTATAATGATGCAAAAAGCCTCATTAAAAGAATGAAAGATGTGGTCAGTACGATTTATTGATTTATTAATTTATTAATTTATTGAAAAGAAACTTAAAAAACCCCACAATTCTACAAATATCAAGAAGCACCGCTATTTTCAGCATTGATAATAATCAGAAATGTTTCTTGAGCTGCAAATCATCATATTAGAATGATTTCTGAAGGATCATGTGACACTGAAGACTGGAGTAATGATGCTGAAAAAGCTTTTGTGTTTCCTAGGTGGGAAAACTTCAACACCCATAATGCACTGGGCATATACTTCTTAGCAAGCTTTAAATCATTATGTTATCGACTTGTTTGGTTCCCAGTAGCAAGAATTCAAAGAGTAAACGTTTAGCGGGAGTGAGTTACTTTCAGTTTCCAGTGAAGGATCCAGTGTGTTGATGCATTTTGCGTCATCCGGGAGACTTTTGGTGACAAATAAATGGGAATTACTTGGTCCAAGTAACACAGAGATTGAGTAAACATTGCTATTTTACACATACTACTGACATTGTAACAATACAAAGCATGTTGAAAATCTGAGAAGTTCCACTTTTTTAGATCAGGTTCTCTCCCTCCAGCAGTGCTGTGTTGCTCTAGCTGTGAGAGAAGTACACATGTTGGACTGTGGAGACGGAGAATGTGTTGAGTAAGTTGGTTCAGCTGCTGATTCGGTAATGAGCTTGGTGAGGTTGGACGGTCTTTGTGTTGCTGAGGTCGCTGTTTGTGTGTGTGTGTGGGTGTGTGTGTGTGTGTGTGTGTGTGGGTGTAACGCTAGACAACAGGGTCAGGAAATCAGTGGGAAACCAGCCGGATTCGGCTCAGCTTCCTTAAGAGGATTGTAATGTGACAAGTCATTAACTGGAGCTACTCCTCGCTGCAGCGTGTGCTGACTACGAGACTGTACTCTGAGCTGTACAGAGCAACTGTATGCTGTCACAAATTCATTTTAAATACTAAACCTCATTTGAGAGGTTAATTGAGGTGAATGGTCTGGTATTAGCAGGCCCACAACTCCACAGAAATATGTTTTTAATGTATGCCAAGATTGTAAATATTCATTTCTTTAATATTTTGGCTAATTTGGTCAGGCTTTCAGTTGTCAGTACAGCCCTATTCACACCCTCCAAGTTTTATCATTGTATGTTGCTGATTGCTGTACTGTTGTTCACTAGTAGGTGTTCATATAGAAGCCCATTTCCACCACATAAGAGAGAAAAAATGGTTGGTAAATTATAATTATGACATAAGTCGAAATAAGATTAAGTTATAATTATGAAACAGATTTGAAATTATGACATATTATTTTTTTTAAAGTGGATATTAAGACAGTCAAAAGAAAGATGAAAAGAACAATGAATAGAATGAGATGTAAAGTCATAATTATGAGAGAAATTCAAAATTATGAGATAGTAGGTAAAATTTTGAGATACAAAGACATATTATGAGATTTAAATACCAAGAATTGTGATATAAAAAGGCATAATTATTACAAAAACGTATCTCATAATTGACTGTCATAATTTTGGCGTTTTCTACTTTGTCATAATTTTGAATTTCTATGAACTTTATCTTTAACTTAATCTCAGAAGTATGATTTTTAACTTTTAATGTTATAATTTTGAGTTGTAGAAAGTTGTAAAAATGGGCTTCCAAATGTTCCGGCTGCTTGATGCCATAACTATTATAACTGGCCATAACTTTTGAAAATCTGATCACAGATGTGATGTATGCATTGATAATAAAAAAATAATAAAAATTCTAAACATTTATTAGAGCATGCTCTAATTCTAATAGATCACAGCAGTGCATAATTAATCATATCATCAACAAGATAAACGATTATCAATTTATGAATTCAGCAGCTCAACATACCAACAATGTAAGTTTTCTGGTTGTCAATGCATCATTGCAGTTTATTTAATGCAGTGCATTTAATATTCAACAATATTATTGATCTGTCTTACTTCAGATGGACGATGACGCAATTTTCTTCTAGAAACAAACTTTGTTGTGTTATTTTTATGATATCACTGTGAAGCCGCTTTGATACAATCTATATTATAAACAGCACTATATAAATAAAGGTGACTTGACTTGACTTTTGACATACATTTAAACTTTTTCTCAGCTTGACAAGTTGCTGGACACACTCAAATCTCATCACGACGGCCACTGTCGCTCATGTTTCTTGTTATCATCAGCTGTCGTTGAGAATTAATGATGTTTAGTTGCTTTGGCGCTGCCAGTTGTCAAGAGGGCTTTCAGTGTCAAAAGGACAGGAAGCGATTTCTGAGCTCCAAAACACACCTGTAGCCAATCAGCCGTAAGGAGCGTGTGAATTTGGGGGCGGAGCCATCAAGATAGGGGTGTGGTCCTTTTGGGTAGGGGCGTGTATGTTTTGGTGATGTCAGATATAAACGAGTTTATTTTACACATTTGACCAATCCATTTTAAATGCAGTTTTGTCTAAATAGTGCAGAAAATGTGTAAAAAAGTGACATTAATGTGGGAGTATAAAGAGAATAGTTTGCGTTTTTCTCCATCCTCTGGCTCTTAGTGCACATAATAATTTTTTATTAATGGTGCTTGCCTATAGGCAAAGCAACATTAGTGTTCTCTTGCATACTTATTTTTCTTCTTATTATTATTCCACACAAAAGTTTGGCGCGAAACTCGCCCCGCACCGTTTGTCACAGACCCCTGAGTGAGGTGTCAAATCGACCGGCTCATTGAGGAGAGGTGTGCTATATCTTTTCTAAGCGATCGGGTGTACGATGTTCGCACAGCGGACGAAAAAGCGGCCAAAAAAGTCCCATTGACTTAACATTGCGGAATTTTCAGAAATTCAAATCCCAACTGTCATTTTTCACACACACAGACACAAAGGGCCTGACACCCCTGCATGTCTCCCCCTCTCTCTCCCTCAGAGGATTTATATTATCATGCAGCCAATAAATAATGGCCTAAAATCCTCATAGCCACACCATAGCAACCAGTTACAGCACCCTAGCAACCATAAGCTATAGGCACGAGGCCGCAGGCCTCGTGCACTCATTATAATGCACTCGTTTAATAGAGATTTTAAATACTCTATAAAAACTCACTCATAGGCACGAGGCCGCAGGCCTCGTGCACTCATTATAAGGCACTCGTTTAATAGAGATTTTAAATACCGGCCTCATGCCTAACCTTAACCCTAACCCCATACTAAAGGTTTTAATAACTTCATATTGTGTGTGTGTGTGTGTGTGAGCAAGTTTGTGTGTGTTAGAACACCCTAGCAACACCATAGCAACCACCCATAACACCCTAGAAACTGCCTAAAATACCTTAGAACTCCCTAGCAACACCATAGCAACCACCCATGACACCCTAGCAACCACACAAAATACCTTATAACACCCTAGCAACACCATAGCAACCACCCATAACACCCTAGCAACCACCCAAAATACCCTAGAAATCCCTAACAACCACCCAAAATACCTCAGAATTCCCTAGCAACACCATAGCAACCACTCAAAATACCTTAGAACTCCCTAGCAACCACCCAAAATACCTAAGAACTCCCTAGCAACACCATAGCAACCACCCAAAATACCCTAGCAACCACCCAGAACACCATAGCAACCACCCAGAACACCCTAGCAACCGCCTAGCAACCACCCAGAACACCCTAGCAACCGCCTAGCAACCACCCAGAACACCCTAGCAACTGCCTAGCAACCACCCAGAACACCCTAGCAACTGCCTAGCAACCACCCAGAACACCCTAGTAACCACCCAGAAGACCCTAGCAACCAACCGAACAACATGAATAAGCCATATCTCAGCAGCAGAACATCGTACAGACATGGTTGTTGGCTCGTATGCAATCATGTACCACACTCTAGCAACCGAGTGGTGAGTTTTGCCACTGCAAGCACCATTCACATTTTCTTCTGGAAATGTACGTTCTAGTTATTATTATAATTGTATTATACTTGTAAGTGTAATGATTACAGGTAAAACTCGAAAAATGTTAATATCGTGCAAAAGTTAATTTATTTCAGTAATTCAACTTAAAAGGTGAAACTAATATATTATATAGACTCATTACATGCAAAGTGAGATATTTCAAGCCTTTATTTGTTATAATTTATGATCATGGCTTACAGCTTATGAAAACCCCAAATCATAAGCTGTCGATTCATAATCATCAAAATTGTAACAAATAAAGGCTTGAAATATCTCACTTTGCAGTCTATATAATATATTAGTTTCACCTTTTAAGTTGAATTACTGAAATGAATCAACTTTTTTTTGAGTTTCACCTGTATATTAATAATATTTCATTGTCAATCTGTGTATGCATTCCAAGCATTCACACATTTCCATACACATTCGCAGTTTTTCATGTGCACATTATTGTCTTCTTAGGCTTGTGCGTGTCCAGATGTAATGAGCAGGAGTGGAGCTGAGCGCTGAGCTCATTTGTCTGGGTGTTGTCAGGTGCGTGAGCTCTCTCTGCTGTCACTGGGGATTACTTCAGGCTGTCTGCTCTCTGTGTGCCCGAATAAACAGCATGTGCGCTCACATATGCCAATGCCATACATTGGCATTATAGGCAGGCTGTGCGTGTGTGTATGTGTGTGTGCGCGCAATCTTTTGCGTTTGAGACTGAGGTCAATTAATTTGAACCTCTCTATTCCCCATGATCCTCCTGCATATAAAAACATCACACACTTCCCATATGGATTACTGCTTTAATCACCTGAATAAATGGCCTTGACCTCTTCAGACGGGTGGGTGACAGTGAGCTTTGCTTCAGGATGGATTAGAGTTCGGTGTGCTCTTTGCACTTTGCTGCTTTGCATGATGGGAATCCTGGACTAGGAGTACCGTTCTAGGTTTACTACGACTGGTTGGTTTACGCACTTGCCAAGCTACAAGCGACTCGTATTTTAAAGTAACTAAACTACAGTTAGGCTTTCAGTTACATATTTATTATTCAATGGACATTGGATTTTATATTTAAAAAGCTATTTTAGTGAGTGTTTAAATCTTTTATTTAATGGTATAGTGTATTTGTATTTGTTTTAACGCAATTAAAAATTAGATACTAGGTGTTCATATGAAGCCTATTTCCGCCACATAAGAGGAAAAAGTGATAATTATGAGTCATAATTATGAGATAAGTCAAAATTAGGTAAAGTCATATTTATGAGATACTCTTGAATTTATGACAAAAATGATAAAGATAAAAACTGGAAATGGAATAATTAAGTCATAATTTTGACATACAAATGTGAAATTATGAGATACTTTTATGAGTAATTTTTTTGTGATGCTTAGTCATATTATGAGATAAAAAGACCATTAATAATAATAATTATATATATATATATATATATATATATATATATATGAATTTATAATACAACAACAAAAATTATAATACACCCTACCCTTAAAAATACGTGTTTGTTGTATATATATATATATATATATATTTATTTTTTTTAAAGAGAGAGAGAGAGATGTATTTAGAGTTGAATAAAACTTGTTTGGGAATTAAAATAACATACAGGGATTTAAATCAGTGTTTTGAGAGAGATTTTGATTATTGGCTGTAAAATACATGTATAATGCATTGCAACATTTTTGCTCACTAACTTGGGTTAGCATTGATAATTGTAGTTAGGTTGGTAGCAATGATGCTTTTAGTCAATTGCTCTCTAACACTGCCTATCATAAAAAAACGTCCATTAGATTGCTTGTGTACGTGATACACATCACATCTTTCACCTTACTCTGTCTTTCTCTCTGCCAGTGTGTGTTTGTTTCTATATGTCGCTCCCTTGTTGTATTTAGTTCCCCCAGTGATCTGCACCTCTTCATCTGTCTGCCCTTGTCCCCCTGATTTGTGTGTGAAGTAAATGGTGTGCGTGTTTGTTGTCAGCAAGGGTGCAGCAAGCAAGAGGAAAGACTATCGATCCATGCTGACCATACACTCAACCAAACAGCTGTCGTCCTGACAGCGCAAGACAAATGAAGCATCAGATTCACCATGTTGACTGACCTATTCCCATCCACAGCGGGGAGAGAGAGAGAGAGAGAGAGAGAGAGAGAGAGAGAGAGCGCACACCTCATGAACAGACCGCGTAAGCCTAGAGGATTGTTATTGATTACTAATGTCCATCCCTGCACTCGGCTTGATCCCAGTCGGGGTCCCCTGAGGTCCATCGTATTAATATTAAAATCCAGGACAGAACAGAATGTTTTTCTGCTGCTTCGTTCTCTATATTGAACAGAAATCTTAATTGTTTTCACAAAACAGTGTCTAGAAGTGGGTCAGATGGGTGAAAACAACAACATGAAGAGCTTACTGCCATGGATTGAACAATTCTGGCTTGGATTTTATATTTGAACATGAATAATAGCACAGTACAGCACTGTTCACTTAAAGCCTACATCACATCCAAATTGACCCTGTTTATACCTAAGGTTTTGATTTTGTACACTGGGAATTGATTGCATTGTAAAAAGTGAGCGTTTCACACTAGAATGGGGCTAAAATTTAATTTGAATTGGCTAAAGCAATGCCTAAATATGTTGGCTATCGGTTTATATTATTCAAAAGCCAGTAGCTTGATATGAGGTATCACATAAAAAAATGCTGGATAAAAGCGGCAAGATGTTCATAAATGAAAAAAAAAAATGCATATAAAACATATTTGCTCAATTGAGGCAGATCCGTTTTTTATCCAATGAGAAGGCATGCGCATAGACTCCGATGGAAACACATTTAACGAATATGGAGGAAAATAGAGTCTGAGTATCATTTAGGGAATTTGTGTATCGCTTTTTTTTTGTTTCATTTGATTCAGTTTTGATTCATTATGGGATGTTTCTGTTGTAGTTGCTTACATAAGAAGGAGATTCTGTGCTCATTGTGGAATGGACAGAGCAGTGTTGCAGACTTATCTTTCTGAACTAGTCATAAAAAGAATTGGATCATAAGATTAGTTTGGGATTTGGCTGCATTGGTCAGACTGTCGGAAACGCGTCCTGTGTAGAGTATACTGCATTTGGCTTGAAACTTACTTTGTGACCGTTAAAAGATGTTTTATCATATACTCATATACTGTGTTTTGCCTACTAGGTATTATATTATGTCATATTATCATATGTATTTTAATTGGTTACCATCAGGGAGACGATTCAGGGTCTTGATGTGTAAGTCTAATCGTTATAAAAACCCTTTTGGGCCAAACATTTTAAATAGAGATTTTCTAAATTGATAGGTTTGTTATTTTCTAATTATTGTAAGCTACTGTATGTACTGTGTTGTGTGTGTGATCGAAGTTGTGTACTGGCCGTGTCATGTTGTCCAAGACAAATTTCCCAGGGATGGGACAATAAAGTATTAATTATATCAAAGTACAGTACTGTTCAAAAGTTTGAGGTTTGTAAGATTTTGTTTTTGAAAGAAGACCCTGATGCTCACCAAGGCTGCATTTATTAGATCAGAAATACAATAACAACAGCAATATTTGTAAAATGTTATTACAATTTAAAATAACGTTTTCTATTTTGATATATTTTTAAATGTGATGCAAAGCTGAATTTTCATCAATTTCCACCATTACTCCACTTTTTAGTGTCACATGATCCTTCAGAAATCATTCTAATATGCAGATTTTTTTATTTTTCAGGACTCTTTAAATTACGGAAGAGTACGGAAGAGGATTAGGGCCAGGCAATAATAAAAAAATAAAACCATCTCGAGATTAAAGTCATTATAATGCGAGATTAAACTCGTTAAATTTCGAGAAAAAAAGTCGAAATACAATCTTGAGAATAAACTCATTAAATATCGAGAATAAAGTCGTTGTGTTTCGAGAAAAAACTTGTTAAATTTCGAGAAAAAAAGTCGAAATACAATCTCGAGAATAAACTCATTAAATATCGAGAATAAAGTCATTGTGTTTCGAGAAAAAAAGTCGAAATGAAATGTAGAGAATAACGCATTCAATCAGTGTTCATTGCATACTGATATCAACCTCATCGAGGTTTCCCAGGATACCATAAGACGCATTATTAATCGTTGTTGGTTGTGTACGCCTCCATCCACAGAATGTAACGACTGTAACCATATACAGCTAATAGCAATGCTGTACGGTTTTAATTTATCATAGCTGTCCTGTC
>NC_136883.1:35301207-35318707 GCF_949152265.1 Phoxinus phoxinus | reverse complement strand
GCTATGATCAGCTGTTCGGCTGAGCTTTCCATGTTGTTACGGAAAGGCCGCTGGTTTTTGTCACATGACCTGTTGAGATGCTTCTATTATAAGCCGCGCGCCTACATTTGAATTAACTAATTTGCACGCGCATAAAACGCTATATGTGAACGGCCCCTAAAGTGGTATCGTGTGCAATTGTATCTAGTTTAAAAGGCCTTTTAAATATGAACGCAGTTTTGGATTAAATAAAAAGACAGTCAAATAAAATAAAACACGTTTTATTTCCTGTTTAGTTGGTAACACTACAATAAGATACCATTCATTAACATTACTTAATGCCTTATCTAACATCAACACATTGAGTGAACAATATATTTTTACAACATTAATGTATGTTTGTGAATGTTATTTAATACAAACACTTGATTGTTCATGAACAGATAAAACTTTTGATTTTAAAAATGTATTAGTAGGCTATTTTTAAATGACCCCAAGGAGAATAATTGCTTCAGTGTATATAACTATTGTTAGGTCATTTTATTTAATGTTATCTAACAAATGGATATACACTTTAATATATGCAAATTTAATCTAAATTAGCTTTGGTACCGAAATTGGTACTGAGAACCGTGGATTTTCACAGGTATCGTTACCGAATACTGAAATTTTGGTACCGTGACAACACTGAGTATCTGCACTTTATTTCCATGTTTATTTTATTTTATTCAAGCTCAGCCCCACATAACCTCAGTGAGTTAACTTAACTGTGCACTACATTTTAATTTAGTTTTAAATATCTAATGCACTTTATTTTAACGTTTTTAATGTGTCCATTGTTAAAAGTTCAAGTCTACTTTGTTATGGCTGCTAAAAAATAAATTGGAAAGGAAATTTTGTATTATATTGTTTTGACTCAATTCTTCTGCTGATTTATCAATGTGATCTGATGTAAGACTACTCAGATGGCAGTCACACCGTAACTTGTATTTTATTTTGGTTTTACATTTTTTGTTAACTGTGTGGAATATCGCAATATTTATCGTATCGCGATGTATCGTGATGAAATCGTATCGTGATCCATGTATCGTGATGCGTATCGTATCGTGAAGTCCTTGCCAATACCCACCCCTAGTTTGTACAGCATAAAAATCATTATGTGTATGAAAAGTCCCCATAAACCCTGGAAACCCAACATTTGTGTGTGTGTGCGTGCGTGCGTGCACGCGTGTGTGTGTGTATTATGAAATGTTCTTATTATTGTTAAATTTTACATGCATTGAATTGTGTGTCATTGGGATAGGCATTTGTTTGTTTGTGTGTGTGTGCGTGCGTGTGTGTGTGTGTGTGTGTGTGTGTATATTCGTATTATGAGGTGTTCTTATTATGAATGGTTCTTATTATTGTTCAATTTTACATGCATGGAATTGTGTGTCATTAGGATAGGCATTTGTGCATGCGTGCGTGCGTGCGTGCGTGCGTGCGTGCGTGTGTGTGTGTGTGTGTGTGTGTGTGTGTGTGTGTGTGTGTGTGTGTGTCATTTAATCTGCTTCTGTCAGTCAGAAAGTGTTTTTCTGTTACTGTGCGTAATTATTATTATTAAACTTTGTTCACTCCATTATTTTATGATATTTAATAAAAGCCTATACTGCACAAGATTGTGTTGACTAATAGGCTCATAGAATTTTCAACACAAAAATATAGTTTGCTGAGTTGCTATAACCTGTTAATACGAGACAGAAATAAACGTGTGTCTTCCACGAGCAGTGTGACACAGGCTGAAGCTATAGATCTGAAGTATGTTCCTCTACCACATCCAACTTGAGTGTCAGCAAAAAGCCTGGAGGCTTGTTTGGGTCCTTGTTTGCACCATGAGGCTTTTCATTTAAAAAACATTCCCTCAGGCAATATAAAGCTGCTTGTGTAGTACAGTACATACACCTCAACTACTTTACCACATAAATGGATGTGTCATAAGAGCACAATACACCAGCAGTTCTGATTGATCGCATTTTGCTCCCTATGCACAGCACAGCTATCACGTTTTGTAGCCGTCTCGGTTAACAAGCACTGGCATGAGATGAGAAGACCCATCTCACACTAACTGAGGATGAAAGAGGTCTGAACCAGTGGCTGAGTCTGAAACACAAGGCCAGTCAGTCTGACTAAACAGATTTTGTATAAAGGAAACTTCGAACTGGAACATAAATAACTAACGTGTGCTGACGTATCTTCCCAAACGTGTAATGAGAAACTTAGAAATGTTGTCAACAAAAGAGACGCTTTAAGGGCTCCCTGTAGTTTTCAGCCCAAGTAAAAGCTGTGTGCAGGTTTAACGTTTGAAAATGAAGTAAGACAGCCATAAATATTAGTATTGTAATTTTACAGTCTTTTTCTTAAATAATTCATTTTCTATTTTACAGGGAAATACTATTACAGGTGAAAAAGTTGTGCAAAAGTTAATTTATTTCAGTAATTCAACTTAAAAGGTGATAATATATTATATAGACTCATTACATGCAAAGTGAGATATTTCAAGCCTTTATTTGTTATAATTTTGATGATTATGGCTTACAGCTTATGAAAACCTTTTCACAATTTTCAAATTTTGAATTTGGGGTTTTCATAAGCTGTAAACCATAATCATCAAAATTATAACAAAAAAAGGCTATATATATATTCAACATTTGTACATGAGAAGTTGTATATTTCTCCATCGCTTTTAGATCTGATTCGATTATGCTGCTCGCAATGCTTCATGGGACTGTAGTTCTTTCCCCTCACTAAGTCTTGTACCTTTGTCATTTTGTCCTTCAAATCAAAGTTTGTAACGTTATGATTCACCTCGTACCTTTTTTCATGGTGCATGGCTTAAAACTCTTTAACAAAGACTTCCTATAGGAAAAAAATTCTGGAAAAAATACTTCCGGAACCAGCGCCGCTGAAAAAGGGGGCGGGAACTGTTGACCTGTACAGAGAATCAGTTTTATACTTTTATACTGCTCTGTAATGGGCCGTACTCATGTTTTTTCATTCCACTATACTGCTTTTCCACTGCATTTCTGTGTAAACATGCACGTGATGGATGTCTTTGACCGTACAGATACAGTCTCCCCATACCAGAGTAATAAACTACGGGCCCTATCTTGCACCCAGCGCAATTGACTTTGTACACCGACGCATGTATCATTCCTATTCTGCACCCGCGCACAGCGGACGTTTCCCTCCACAGACGCACGTCGGTAAATTAGTGAATGAACTTGCGCTCCCGGGGGCGGTTCAGCGAAAAGAGGAGTGTGTTCCGGCGCAAACGTTCCCTGGTGCTATTCTGCAGTTTGAGAAAACAATTCCGCCACTGACCAGGAGAAACATAGTCTACAGACAGTGGCGCGTTGCGCGTTAGTCATATGCTATTTTAAGGCCGCGTGCTTGGCCATTATGTAGCGCGTGAACAACGCACATCCACTTTGATTCTCTAATATAAACAGATGCAGCAGTTTTCATTTTTGCAAATCATACATTATTACAAGGAAACATATGAACACACGAGGGAAATCATTGTTGTGTCCGTGAAGATGTGAAAAAATAGGCATAAATCTAGATTACACATTTACCCAAATTATTATACGCCTGTTTAACCAAAGCTAATAGGGAGGGTTTCTCCCATCATCCTCATACAATGTCACTTCTCGGTCTTTTACGGCCTGACGAGAACGTCGGTCTCCTCGGCTGTGAACCGCTCCTGGCGTGCGCCGGCAAACCCGCCGTTATAATAGCAATCCGCCATGGAACAAGCGCGCCGGCTCTTAAAGGGAATGTGAGAGGGCGCTCTGATTGGTTTATTTCACGTTACGCCCAAACCACACCTATGAATAATGAAGCTACTTCAGACCAACACATTTTAGATTTGCGCCGGGCGCAAGAGTCATTTATCCCGCCGGTATAATAGCAACAGCGCCGGGATCCGCCCACAAAGTTACTTGCGTTTCGCGTTTGATACTTGCGTTTCAGATCGTTAAAATAGGACCCTATAACTATATTCATATACAATGGCGTTTACAAAGCCAAAACATTATGAACACCTGCCTAATATGCTGTTTGGTTCTCCACGTGCGCCAAAACAGCGCAGACCCGCCGAGTCTCTACAAGAGCCCTGAAGGTGTCCTGTGGTCTCTGGCACCAATATGTTAGCTCCAGATCCTTTAAGTCTGGAGCAATGGATTGGTCCAACTTGTTGGTCCAGCACATCCCAAGTGAGATCTGGGGAATTTGGAGGCCAGGACAACACTCCTCAAACCATTCCTGAACTATGTGTGGCAGGGTGCATTATCCTCCTGAAAGAGCCCAAAACCCTGTCGCCAGTGTGTGGTTTGTCCCTCTTCGGACCAGACCTCAACATGTGGCCTTGTGAGGAGATGATCAACATTATACGCTTCACCTGTATAATGTTTTAGCTCATCAGTGTACATGCTGCTACTTCCAAGTTATAGAAACCCACGGTATAACCACAGCAATAACATACTTTTTATCAGTGCCTTTTTTACTAGTACCTTTTCTCTGGCTCTACTCCCTTCTTTTCCCTGTCATTTCCGCTTCTCTCCCCTTGACGCTCTCTATCTCTCTATCTCTCCCTTGAGTTGTGCAGAGCACTCAGTGTTTCAGAGGAGCCATTTGCACATATCTTAGCTGGGTGATTTCTGTCATCCCTCCGGCCCTGTTGTGCCTCACACCAGCTGTGTGTGTGTGTGTGTGTGTGAGAGAGAGAGAGAGAGAGAGAGAGAGAGAGAGAGAGAGAGACGCTGTAGGGGGATTTCCCTTCCATGGACCGTGTGTGTTTGTCTAGAGCCATGAACTCTGTGTGTCTATGTGTCTGACTCTTTCTCATTATCTATAATCTGATTATAATGGGACATCTCATTATTCTTGTTGATCCACTCGGGTGCAGAAAAGGGCACCGGGGCTTGACAGATCTATACTGGTGACAGTAAAGAATGGAAGTCTTCTTTCATCTAATTGCACTGAATTTCCTCTGTTTGGGTTTGATTTCTGGTTGATTTCATTGATTTCTTATATGTCTGGTTCTGGTTTCTGAAATCTTTGTTTCGCATGTTTGCTCTAGTTGCTGTTGTGTCCTAAAGATGAGCAACGCTGCTCTCGCAGACAGTATCCGGATGTTGGGAAGGCATCAAGGCATGTCCGAATGCAATCTCACACATCCTGTTGACGAGAGATGCCTTCATACGGATATTGTTTGAAGGCAACATATATCCTCCACTGCCTACGAGATCTCACAAACCTGGGCGTGCAATTCGAGGGTTAACTGAACAAACATTGATTAAAAAATGATGTGCTCAGTGGAGCAGTTGAAAAATAAATGTCTGTTTTTGTAAAAACTTTTCTACAAGGGTTGCACGATTTGGGGGAAAAATGTAATTGCGACTTTTCTGATAAAAATTGTGATGTCGATTAAAAAAGGCTTTAGGTTTGCTGTGCTTGTTTATAGGGCTGCACAATTTGGCCAAATAAATAAAACATCATAAAATAATAAAAAAGCAATATTTGTTATTTTGTTTAATATTTGTACTTTTTATTAGTATTATTCTTAAATACTAAATGTTCTATTTTAAAGTGCAATATTACTATACAGGTGAAACTCGAAAAATTTGAATATCGTGCAAGAGTTCATTTATTTCAGTAATTCAACTTAAAAGGTGAAACTAATATATTATATAGACTGTAAGCCATACAGTCATAAGTCTGTAAGTCTGTAAGCCATAATCATCAAAATTATAACACATAAAGGCTTGAAATATCTCACTTTGCATGTAATGAGTCTATATAATATATTAGTTTCACCTTTTAAGTTGAATTACTGAAATAAATGAACTTTTGCATGATATTCAAATTTTTCGAGTTTCACCTGTATATAAACAATATATTTTAAGTGTATTGCAAAATATGCATATATACACATATTTAAGAATGTTGAGAGCTTAGAGAGATCAACTAGATTACATCATTCGCAGTGGGAGTGGGCGAAGCTATTTTGGCTTGGTTGTTTTTTTCGACTCACTGATTGGTGTAATTTTCTGTACAGAATCATATAGATAATGTAGTTTTTCACTAGGAAGTCTGCTGTTCAATGCGATTATTTAAAAAATAAGCTAAAATAATGCGAGCAGACGGCTTCAACAGAAGCAAATACCATAGACTAATAACCTCATAGCTCACAAAACATGAAGTTTTACTTCCATAACCCGATTGTTGCACTATATACCATGTTGCGGCCATAGTACTATTGTTACAACAATAACAGTGAGCAAAACAGAGAGAGAAAGAAGGTAAAAACAATTGAACTAGAAAGATGATTGATAAATGAGCTCATTTCTAAACACACACACACACACACACACACACACACACACACACACACACACACACACACACACACACACACACACACACACACACACACACACACACACACACAATGCTGCGATGTAAAAACACCCCTCCATCAGTGAAGCTCAATTCCTTTTTCCATTATAATGTCATTTAGGGAGGAATTATGTATCTTTCCATCCTGAGTATAATGTGACATTGCTGGGCTCAAGGAATTATTGTGCTGGAATTATATCAAGGCTCACTTATATAAGCAGAGACGTACAGCACAGAAATGACGAATCGGACTTTGGCTCATTAATCTTAGGGAATGCATTCATAGTATTAAAGTCGACGTGTTTTCATATAGACCTATAGACTGAGTTAATTTCTGCTTTAATTAGCAAAACGCAGCTGTTCTCCATCATCCTTTATTTCAGTCGTGAAGGGTGTGTGTGGGTCTGTGTGCTTCATAATGCCTTTCCATCAGTGTGATATCTGTCGTCCATCAGCTTGCTCACTGGCACTTACTGTCTCTCTGTCCTCTATCCTCTGTTGCTTTGTTTGTGTGGAAGATTTAAAGACGGCGGAAATACATGAAATATAAACAAATGTTTTCTCCTTAGCAGTGGGTTTCCTGTCTGAGCTTCTAATCATGAAAAATTACAAATAATGACAAATTATAAATGATAGTATTGCACTTTAAAAAAAAAGAAAAAAGAGATTGATGTTTGTTCAGCAATACGGATGCATTACCGGTAAATAGATCAAAAGTGTTTATAATGTTGCAAAGAAATTATATTTCAAATAAATGCTGTTCATTTGAACTTTCTTCAAAAATACCACAAAAATATGAAACAGCACAACTGTTTTCAACATTGATAATAATCAGAAATGTTTCTTGAGGATCAAATAAACATATTTGAATGATTTCTGAAGGATCATGTGACACTGGACAATTCACAGTAAAGCCATCAAAATCTTTCTGTAAACATTGCTTTGTCTGATGTACACACAGCAACACTGGCTCAACCAATAGCGTAAGTTGGGGGCGGGACTATCAGTTTGTTTGACCAATGGCAAACGGGGGGCCATGTTCAAGAAATCTGCTTGGAAAACCGTTATTATTATTTGATTTTTGTTGCTATTTTTCTTATTTTTTTTGACAATAGTGGTGAACAAATTACTTAAAACCGTAAAAAAAACGTTTTTTTTTTTTAAGTACAATAAATCCTCTGTCCCTTTATAAGAACATCCATAGTGGACACACATTACTTTCTTATGACAGATTTTTTGGCTGTGTGGAATCTCGTTTATAAAGGGACCCTGAGATTGTCGGTTAAGCAGAAATAAATGCTGAACCGGCTAAAGGAATCAAATAAAAGACAGAGGTCAGTTTTAAACAACGCAAAAAGAAGATGAAGTAGCAAACGTGTGTGAGAGAGAGTTATAGAAAAGGAAACCGGAGCAGGAGAGAGAGGTGGTTCTCTATAAAAGTGCTGTGGCTGATTTGCTGTGCTGTCCTTGTAGAGCTCCGTCCAACTGACCGTGTGTTTTATGTGTGAGGCAGAAATCAGGCTTATAATGCAGCTGACAGCAGTCCTTTTATGGGTTAGCAATAAAGCTGAGTGCATCTCCTCTGGAATCAAGCCATCCTCGCTTAAAGGGATAGTTCACCCAAACATTTAAATACTGCCACCATTTACTTTACATTGACTTTTCTTCTTCTGGAACACAAAAGAAGATATTTTAAATGATGTGCTTTTGTCTCGTTTCCACATAATGACAACAAATGGGAACTGGAGCTCTCAAGCTTCAAAAAGCACCATAATAACATCATAAAAGTGCTCTATTTAATTATTGTGCTATATCACGTCTTCTGAAGGCGTATGATAGAAAAAAAAGATGTATTTAAAGACTGAAAACATGTTTTGGGAGTTTGATCATGTACTTCCAGTCAAAAGTTTGGAATAATTACGTTTTTGAACGAAGTCTGCATTTTATTTGATAAAAATACTTAATATTTTGAAATATTTTTAGGTAACACTTTACAATAAGGTTTCATTAGTTAATATTAGTTAACTACTTTAGTAAACATGAACTAATAATGGACAATACTTCTACAGCATTGAAACATGTATGATATTTTTTATTAAAAAATCCAGACGTTATGTATCATGGTTTCTATATAAAAATGAAGCAGCACAATTGTTTTCATCATTGATGATAATACGTTTCTTGAGCAGCAAATCATCATATTAGAGTGATTTCTGAAGGATCATGTGACACTGAAGACTGGAGTAATGATGCTGAAAATTCAGCTTAGATCACAGGAATAAATTACATTTTACAGTATATTACAATAGAAAACGTTCTTAAAAATGTATAATATCACAGTCAACTTTTTACTGTATTTTTGATCAAATAGACAAAATATACTTTTAAAAACCTTAAAACATCATATTATTCCAAACTTTTAATTGACCGTGTATGTTAAATTTTTACCTTGCAATGTTTAATCAAAATGTCAAACTTAATCTTCTGTTGAAAACTTCAAACTTCTACAATCATTTAGTCCACTTAAACCCGTCCACTATCAACTGCAAATTGATCTTCAAATCAAAATGAATAGAACCAAGTCTCCGCTTCCGCTAATCTTACATTCAGATGTACGTCACAATGCAAAAGACGGACATCTGTCATTGCATATCCCACATAAGACAGTAAGTCATGCAGGTTTGAAATGAGATGATGTTCTGGTGACCTGTCCCTTTAAGAGCCATACACAGTGTGGATGTGTGTGGGTGTAGGTCTGATGTTTGTGGCCCTCTCCATCCAGTGTGTTTAGAGGTGCACTGCAGTACTGTTGATGTCAGGGAGACCGGGATCTGCTCCTGAATTATCACCCTGCCGTTCTGTCGGCGCTCAAGAGCTCGGCCACAAGCGGAGGAGGAGAACGACAGGAGAGCAGAGCAAAGCAATATGAAGCAGAGTAATGCAGGCTTCAGCTCTATATCCAGACCACAGATCTGCACTCGACCCGAACAGTCTCACGCGCTGCTCCATATATCTTCATATGGTAATGGATAGTGTATAAAATCAGATGCAATTCGATTTTGCTTCAACTTTATTGATCTAAGTGCACCACCATAGAGTCAATTACTTTCTTTATCATGCCACTCTATGTGCTGCTGAAATCAGATTTGCTTTTTGACTTTCTATTTGAGGGAAAGCACCTGAATATATGGCCGTGGCTGGGAAAAATAGTCCTTATAGAAATAGAAATATTACATTGGCAATTAAAACGTGCTGTTTAGAACCAAAACAACAACAAAAAACAGCGTCAAAACCTTTAACCAGAAGTGACTGTCATCTATGCCTTCCAAAAAATTATCTAATGAGTGGGCAACTTTATGAATCAATTTTTCATCTCTATTTGTCAGCTTTATTTTAAAAACCGCATACAAACAAGTGACAAAAGCAATAACACATACGGATTTTGTTCACCAAAGCTCCATTTATTAGATCAAAAATAATATTTTGAAGTATTAAAATTGACATTAATATATTAAAATATTGAAATATTCAATATATTTTTATCTGAGAGCAAAGCTGATTTTTTTTTTGGCTGCCATGATCACAAACATTCTAATATTCTAATATGAAAAAGATATGCAATTTTCTTTTTCTTTTTACAATATACTTTAATGAATAGAAATAAATAAAAAACAGCATTTGTAACATTGTAAAAGTTTTTACTGTCCTTTTAGGTGATTTAATGCATTCTTGCTGAATAAAGACTTTTAATGGGACTGTTCATCCAAACGTATAAATTTACTTTTCTTTAATGTGGAACACAAAAATGACAGAGTTTAAGCAGAATGTTCAAGCTTCAACTAAAGAAAAGACAAATATGCTCAATAAAAGAATCTGAAAAGTTAAGGCAATATTCACAGTATAACTTTGTGTGAGGATGAGGCAGAAATGATCCACTGAAAATCTTGCTTGATATCTGTGGCCATCATTCACTTTTTATTATATGGCAAAAGAAGAGTCTGCTAAACTTCATTTGTGTTCCAAAGAAAGTTTCGAAAGCTGAATAAATGACGACTGAGTCTCTTTATAGCATAATCCTTTATATTACACACACACACACACGCACCCCAGAGGGCAAATGATTGCCTTGAGCAAAACGTTAAAATCAAATTTTAAATAGCTTTTTTTTTCTAATGCAGTATTCTTGCATATCATTAATATTAAGTATGCTAGATCGCTTTATCAAAGTTTCAATTAACACTTAGCAGAATCCATTAACAACTAGTTTATTTGATGCGGCGTGCATCATAACCCTAAATCCATTTACATACTAAATGATAAGATCCTCATGAATGCCTCAGGTAAACCTCGAACAGCTGCAGAGATGAAGTCAGGTGTGACAGGCATGCAGAGGACTGACTGAAAACAGCACAAGGTTAGCAATGAGAGACAGACGCTCACCTGCACCAGATGCCCATCACTCTGAGACCGTCATTCTGGTTTTCCAGGGTGACTGACAGAGGGACTTCTGGGAAATGTGACAGCAGATTCTGATCGGACCAAGTTGCTCTCTTAAACACCCACTGACTGAGACTCTTCAGCCAATGACCGATCAAATACAGGCCTATATCAAGGGTAATGGCAATCTGAGACTCTTAAAGGGATAGTTCACCCAAAAATGAAAATTATGTCATTAATTATTCACATGTTGTTCCAAACTGCCACTTTACGTTCGAAAATCGATCGGACCAACCAACACAAGTTTCGAAGACAAAAACAGGGAATCGATTTTAGCCAAATATGTATGTAATTTTAAAGGGGTGGTAAACTGCCATTTTCACAAGATGTAAAATAAATCTCTGATGTCCTCAGAGTGTGTGTGAGAAGTTTTAGCTCAAAATACCCCACAGATATTTTTATATAGCATGTTAAAGTTGTCACTTTTTGAGGGTTTGTAAAAACGCACCGTTTTGTGCCTGGCCCTTTAAATGCAAATGAGCTGCTGCAGAGGGCGTGGTTTCAAGAGCTCGTGTGTGTGTGTGTGTGTGTGTGTGTGTGTGTGTGTGTGTGTGTGTGTGTGTGTGTGTGTGTGTGTGATAGCAGCTGCGATTACCTCACGCAGACACACTAAAATGACAGAAACTGTTCTGTCTTTAATGTTAAAACGGAGTCAGACAAAGATGGAGAGACTCAAGAAGACAACATGTAGAAGCAACAGGACGTCTCTGAATGGTTAGTTGATGAATTTATGTTGCTGATGTGAAGTTAACGATCTTCAATTAGCATATTCTGTCACGGTAATCTATAAATCGCTCGTATAGGAACTGTTGTGAGATGCACACAGAGTGACTTTCTATTGCATGTGAAAAGACGGATGCTACAGTTTGAACTGACTTACAAATGTGCTCGACTACAACAACTCTTCCTCTTCTCAACATGAACTGTGTGTTCAGGGGGCGGGGCTTATGTACATTTTAGGGTTGGTGATGTCACTAACCCGGGAGGAATGTCTCCTAGGTTTAAAACTTGCCCCATTGAAGTCAACAGGGTGCAAATTTTAAAAAGATAATAACACGGTGTAGGCAACACCGATTTTTGTCGTTGTTCTTTGTATTGACAGCACTCCAAATTTACAAAAAAATGAGCTCAATGTTAAAATTGACCGGAGTTCTCCTTTAAAGGTCACTGCAGTAAGGGGACACTATCATAGTAGAATAATAAATGCATGACAATGTACACATTACAATATACAATGTATTCAAAAGAGTAATTGGTTAGTTAAGTAAACCAGAGGCTATCATGGGGAAGAAAAGTTGATAATAATCAAAATGGCTCACGTCATGATATAACAAACGAGTCTGACTGACGAAATAAGCAAGGTGAAGGGAATGTCATAACCACATCACAAGCTCTATTTCACACTGATGCTCTTATGTAACCATAAGTTTACATTGGAAATATCTTCTCATGAATACACCGCCTGGAGCCGCAGACCTGGATTGCTCCGCGGCGCTGGATTCAGATGGCAGTACCGAGGCTGTTTTTAGGTGAGGGCCACAGAGATTTGTATGCAGAGCGAGTAAGTGGACTAGATGACGTGTAACGCGCCACGATCCGCCAGAGGGTCTGCTCTCGAACCGTCATGCCATCTAACATTTTTAAAGGGAACTTGGGCCGCTGCCCTCTCGTATTTCCAAAGTAACGAGTCTTCTGCCCTCTCACTGGTGCTCTTTGCCTTCGAGACAGACGTGCTCTTCAGAATACACCGCTTAGAAGTGTTCAGAGGCAGATGTCGAGTACATTAGTGTCCGTTCCTTTGGCACATACCATCCTGCCACTCAAACATTACAACAGACTGGCCCTTATAAAATAGAGACACTCGGGGATCACTTATCGGGAGCTTTTTTTTGTGTGCACTGAAGCTAAACGCTATTTCTGACTCTGTTCTCTTCTTTTGGCAGGCCCGTCCAAGTGTCAACATGAGGGGTGAGAGGTGCCGGACACGGCTCTGAGAGACTTCACTCGACTGGGAGAGAGCGCGGCGCATTAAAAATACAGGTCCCCACTAGAGCTTTCACGTCTCAGCCAGTGCTATAAATCAATACCCAAGCACTTTGATTTCTTCATCAAGACATTTCTACTCGGCTACAAACAGAATGGGTTTCTTGAGCACTTGCTGACCAGAAGCCGCACTCCAGAGGATACTATTTTTGTAGACGTCTGAAGTCTCTGAAAACACACCAGGAGACAAAACGGTATATATATATATATATATAGGTGCATAGCTGATAAAGCTGATAAGTCTTTCAACCTCCTGTCAATGCTTTTCTTTTTTTTTGCACTTACAGTGACACTTCCTTCAAAGCGTTTGGCACTTCAGAGAATATTCCTATCAGCTTTGGTCTGTCTAATTCACAGCTATTTTTATTCCACTACATATTTAGATAAAAGTCTCCCATTACAGAATTCTGTTCAAAAATATTTCGGTCCCCTCGTCTGAATGGGTGAGAGCAGAAGGGAGGTTCACGCTTAAAATCCTCACAATTTCACAACCCGTCTACAGTCGGTTGCTAATCACGGTGTTCCATCATCTAGAAATGACTTCCATCTTTTTTTCATGCAAAATGAAGCACATTAGCATATTTATGGGCTGAGATATAACCAATCGTGTACAATGCGCTACATGGATCTTGCATTCAGTCATCAAGCGAAGAAACAAATAGCTTCTGACATGTGAAGAAAATGGAGTATGCAAGAGCTCTGTGCACTTCAACACATGCACTAAAATAAGTGCTCTCGGAGGAGATGGAGGAGCACATGAGTTCGTTTTCCAGCTAAGTTTATGCTTGAATCTGTGAGAAATCGACCAAAAAGTCTTCAGTTTAAACTGCTGTGTTGCTGCTTTCACATAAATGACATATTCTTAAGAATACAACTGTTGGCCAGATCAGCCAGAAAGCATCAGTTGATGTCAAATCCAAATCTCTCAAAATGGAGAATTTGGATGAACTAGAACATCCATTATTGGGCGACAGCCCCAAAAACTCAAGCGGTGGTGGACTGTTCAAAGGCATATTGATGAGGAACGAGGAGGACAAAAGACTGCCCCCTCTGGACTGGAGGAATTATTGCAGTTCTACAGATGTTCAACAGCAGCAGCTCCTGGATCCGTGTTCATTGCCCAGCACTCTTGAGACTCTTTATCCTCCTACTACTATTTGGGCCGCTGCTGACTCCCTGGGCATCCACAGTAAGGAGTATCTGGAAACCACGTTTGTGGACATTGGTCCCGGTTCACCATTGGAAAGGAAGTTGCTTGCAGAGACAAGAGATGTTCATAGTGTGTCCTACAGCATAGAAGATGGGGACGACCTTTTGCCAGACTTTGAGGTAAGGCTTTTATCTCCAGAATACAAGACATGGGTGTTTCTTTAAAGGGTTAGTTGACCTAAAAATCATTCGGTCATTAATTACTCCCCCTCATGTCGTTCCAAACCCGTAAGACTTTCGTTCATCTTCAGAACACAAATGAAGATATTTTTGATGAAACCTGAGAGCTTTCTGTCCCTTCATTGACAGCTAGGCAACTGACACTTTGACGCTTCAAAAAATTCATAAAGATATCGTAAAAATAATTCATATGAATTGAGTGGTTTAGTCCACAGTTTCTGAAGAGACTTGACGGCTTTATATGATGACCAGAGTGAATGAACATATAAAAAGTCATCAACTCACACATCAGTTGTGGTAAACAGAAGCTCAATCATGTTTGCTTGACGCGTGAGGAGCATTGAGGATCATTCTCGTGTTACGCAGCACGTTTCAGCTGAAAGAAAGCTCTCAGATTTAATCCAAAAGATCTTCATTTGTGTGGGTTTGGAACGACATAAGGGTGAGAAATTAATGAAAGAATTAAAATTTTCGGGTGAACTATCTTTGTAAAAAACAGTGCACTTATATGAATGTTTAAATACATATAGTTTGTGCTCATTTCACTATGTGTATAACATTTTTTAAATGGAATAATTCATTATTTTTATAAGGCAGATTCATAGTTTAAGATTGAAAGAATGAGATCATGATAAACAAATACATAAAAGGCATTTGAAAAGTATAGCAAAAATTATAAGTGAAGGCAATGTAAAAACCTGTGACAGAAAGTTCCCATATATGGCCTAGAGACTAATGTTCAAAAGTTTGGGGTCAGCAAGATTTTTTCTTGAATAATACTTAGCAAGGATGCATTAAATTGATCAACAGTGACAGTAGAGACTTCTACAAAAAGTAGATTTAAAAAAAAATCTATTTATTCATCAAATAATCAAAAAAAAAAAAAAGTATCACGGTTTGCGCAAAAAGTTTTTACATATTACATATTTCCGACTCTGAAGAAAAAAATGTTTGCCATCACAGGTATAAGTAACATCTCAAGATATATTAAACCATAAATGTTACTTTAAATTTGAATAATATTTGGACCCGGGTTTTTTTTCCCTCTCAATTTGCCGTGCGGTGGCTGGTGGTTTGGTTTTCCATTTTGGCTCATTTCTTCCTTGCTGTTGTATTTGGACTCTGAAGAGAAGAGTGAACTGAGTTCATGCCAACTCACTCTCTGTTTACTGGATTCACAGTTGTTCATTCACAGTCCAAATCCTCATAGCTTTCTGCATTTGAAAAATAGAAAATCACCTCGCCGTTAAGCCGTGCATTTCCTCTAATGCTCTGGATATTGCAGCACAAATGTGGAATTCAAATGCTGTACAGTCAGTGATCGGTGAATGAGCTTTTAAATTGAAAAATCAAATGGCATGAATAGCAGTGGGGGATGTGAAGCGCGGACATTGGCCTTCAAACCCAGCATGATTATCGAAAGCTCTGTGTTCACTGGCGTGTGAATAATAATGCCACTATGCTGATGAGCTCCATGCCAACTTCTATTTCATACACCAGCAAACAAGATCCAGCAAAGATTCAGATTACAGATTCGGCTTACCCCCTAATCATTTTGATCGATGGCTTAAAAAAAAAAGGTGATTCTTTACCTGTGACAGCCAAGAACACATCAAGTATCAGACCATTTATGTCTGTCGAAAAACACCACATGCAGCTCAAGCCAAACATACTCACACACTTAGCATTCTGCGTCAGAGCACAGAAGCATTCCTCTGAAAAGCGGCTTGTCACATAGCGCAAACACTCAGTCCCTTTAAAAGAGCACTTGAGGTTCTCTCTGTCAGCACTGATTACACATGCTGTCATGCCATCAGGGCTTTTCATCAGGAGGTCAAGTGTAAAACTGCTGCCATTTCAAATATTTAAAAACCGGTTCTGAGCAGAGGCAGTGCTAACAAAGAGGAGAAACCACCGCGAGTCCGGCAAGCGCGCTTTACGAGGACCTGCTCTACTATGACACGGCATTAATAAAATATCACTCTATTTGAATACCAGAAGGCGCTTAAAAGTGATGTGGGGCATGGTAGCATGATTGCAAGGCTACTCTTTGAAATATTCATACGCCTTTATTTCAAATGGCTGTGAGGTATACTTTAAAATGCATCGTGAGATCTCAAACTTTGATATCTGACCGTATTTGACAGGAACTTGACCACTGTTAAAGATACTTTGAAATTGTGGCCAGACAAGTGCTTGGAAGTACAGATTATATTGCATCTAATAGATTACGTTACTGATTTTGTAATGTAATTTTGAAAGTTTAAAGGAATAGTTCACTTAAAAAGGAAAATTCGTTCATCATTTACTCACCCTCAAGTTGTTTCAAACCGGTATGAATTTTCTGCTGAACAAACAGGAAGATATTTTGTCGGTAACCAGACAGTTGATGGACCCCGTTGACTTCCATAGCTGGAAAAAAAATACAATAACTGTCTGGTTACCGACATTCTTCAAAATATCTTCTTTTGTCTTCAGCGGAAGAAAGGAATGACACAACTTGAGTAAATTATGATAGAATTTTTTTTTTTCAAGTGAACTATTCCTTTAAAATCTCCAATACAGGTCAAAGTTGGAGCACAAAAGCATTACAATGGTATCAGTGAATCATTTATTTGATTCGTAATTCATTTTTATTACTAAATCTGACTTCTCAATGCTATATATGGGAGAGAGGAGAGAGTGTGTTTTAATATTGCCTCGGATGCACTCACAGCGCTGCAATAAAATGTGATGAAAAATACAGCAATATAGCATTTTGTCACGCTACACTGCTTTATATTTGAAAAAAGTAGCTTGTTTAGTTGCATCATGCTTTTAGTAAGTTACTGCTCAGAACTGAACCTGACTGGGTTTTGTTTAGTGTACAATGGAAAGCTTTAGATGCTTGTAAGTGTCATTTTTCTTCCCTTTTTCCTGTACTTTTTTTAGTCCATGAATCCTTTTCACGGTGAAGTCAGTGAAGTACAAAACACATGACTCGCATCTGAAGGATGTAAACACTGGTTGTAGAGAAAGTGAAATGAGCAGAGTTGTCAAACACAAGACACAAATTGAAAACACAGCTCTTTTTTGAAAACATGAGTCAGAATTCGCCTGTAGGCTTGCAGCACATTTGGCATAACCTCATTCAGTCACATTATCTTACAGGAAC